>NW_007578407.1:179931-201498 GCF_000690725.1 Stegastes partitus | reverse complement strand
GTGTATAGATAATGGGTGGATGGTTAAAGTAAGCTGGGAAGGAGCCAGACGAATCTGCCAAGCCCTGGTTATATTTCTAACATTAAACTGAAAATACATGCGTGTGCAACAATTTTTCTTTTTTATTAGAGCGAGTGGAGAGCGATTTGTGTGGAGTGGAGGGAAATTTGCGTTAAGCACTGAGCCATACTGAGCTGAGCACCATGGGTTGCCTGTTAGCGCTGAGGGCTGACGGACTTCATGTGGAGGCCTGTACCAGGTCTTCTGGTCCAGCCTCTGTGTCACAACTCATGATTTTACTTTCTGTCTTTTTTGAAATCAAGTTGAGATCTTTACTTATCATTATTCATGTGTGCAAATTTATTTGTGTGTTTCAGAATAGGAATCAGAAACAGCTTTGTTGCCAAGTCAGTTTTCACATATGAGGAATTTGCTTTTCTTTTCATTATTGTGCTAAATGATTACCTGTGTACCCAGATAGATGAAGTCGTAAAATTCAAAATAATGTGGCCACATTCTCTGCTGGCCTTAATAAAAATAAAAGAATCCCATTAAAAGGGATCAAAATCATCAATTTAGTCTGTATTGAATGTTTTATCTTGATCAGTTTTCTGCCGTATTGCCCGGGTCAAGTCTCTCCCTTTGCACATTTTGAACAGTCATTATTTTTCCAGCCTGGTTGTCGAGCAGGTAGCTAAAGTGCAGGGTTGCTAGGCGACACAAGTAGGCTACAGCGTGTGTGACACTCGTGTTCCTGTTAGGTGGGCACAGGTGTGAGGTCACCGTGACCCAGCCAATCACAGCGCAGCGCCGCAGCTGGGCGTTAAAGGTGTGTGAAGAAATGGCGCGCAGCCAAGCGGAAGCACCTGAGCGCCAAACAAAAGGCAGCAACCTGAGAGCAGCAGCCATGACTGCCCAGTCCGTCCGTCCGTGTGTTTAAAGCCCGCTTTGGGGCTGCGGGTGTCCAACCGAGCTGCAGGGGGCATCCTCGCCCTTGCTCGCGCATTGGAGATCCCCCCCCCACCAAACCAAGCAACCTCTCTCTTTAACACACATATATTCTCTCACACACCCCTCCTCCTGCCAAACTCCCAGGCCAGGCAGCGTCGCCATACGGAACATCCTGCCCTCAGCGGAGAGGGGGAGGAGAGAGAGAGAGAGAGAGAGAGAGAGAGAGAGCCTGAGAGTGTGTACACAGAGAGAGAGAGAGAGAGAAGGGGGGAGAGAGAGCCTGAGAGTGTACTGGGAGAGAGGAGAGAGACGAGGTCTGGCGTCTCCCGGTAGTAAATTATCAGGTTTCGAGCACAAAAACTAGGAGAAAGAGACAGAGAAGAAGGAGAGGAGGCCTCGTGGAAAGCTCACTGCTCCACTGGTGACCGGGACCAGCAGCAGCAGCAGCGCGTAAAGCCGTGGATTAAAAAAAAAACCCGACTAGAAGGACGGATGGTCGCGCAGACGGGCGGCGCGCTCTGAAGTTGGACAGACTACCGAGACACCGAGAGCAGCAGCAGCAGCAGCAGCAGCTTTTGTCCGTCCACCTCCCCCCCTCCTCCTCCTCCGTGAAGGCAGCGGCGGCACCGGGAGGCTGTGCCCGCGCACCCCGACCATGAAGCTGCCGTGGCTACTGGCGCTCACGGCGCTGCTTGCTCACGCCGCCACGGTAAGCCTCAGATCCTTTGTTAACCGGGGAGCGCTTGTGTGCGCACTGGGAGCATTTTTCATATTTTTTTTGCGTGTGTATCTTTAATGGTAGGAAATCCTGCACTCGACCTACATATCAGCCCTTATTGGCCGTCCCCGACTCCCGTTAGGGGGGCTGGCGACTCCCGTGCACCCCCCACCCACCCCCCTTCGCTTTTACGCACACACACCAGCCTTTGTGTCTCAGTGTCGGGGTTTATTGTGGCCTGTGTGTCCCCTTCCACTCGGGAGGTGTGTGTGTGTGCGCGCGCGCATGTGCGTGTGTGTGTGTGTGTCGGTAATTAGCGGGTTATCTCTAATTGAGCTTGATTACGGGTCTTGGTGCGGTGCCTCGTTCTGTGGTGTCTGTGTCACCAGCTCACATCCTGCCGTTAATTTGGGGGGGCTCCAGTCATACTGCGGCTTTAACGACTTTATTACCGGGGTCGGACGGTGTGTGTGTGTGTGAGAGAGAGAGAGTGTGTGTGTGTGTGTTTTTGAGAGAGAGAGAGAGAGAGAAGGGGATGATTGGATGTCCAACCTGTGAGCTCCTTTAATTGCCAGATAAACGGCGACCTCATTGTCCCGATGCCAGAATCCAACCGGGGGCATCCTCCCGTGTTTGTGCGTGTGTGTGTGTGCGCGCAGCAGAGTGTGGTGAGAAGAAGTGGGTGGGGTAACGGGGAAGTTAACGGCGATGCGGTGCGCGAACGAACGCCAGGATGGAATGATGTCATCGGGAATCGCGAGGAGGGAAGCTGATTAGGAATGCGAGAGCCCCCCCTCCTCCTCCTCCTCTCCCTCTCTCACCTCTCTTCTCCCCATCCATCCATCCATCCCTCCCTCCGTGCGCACACACCTCCTCTCCGGAACCGTCCACGCCGAGATTCACGCGTCTCTCCCCTCCCCTCTCCTCCTTCCTCCCCACAGCACGCCCACACCTTCCGCTGCCGATTAATCCAGATTTATCCTATGAGCAGGAGGAGGAGGTGGAGGAAGAGGAGGGAGGAAGCTCGCTGAATCATTGAGAGAAAAAGGGAAGCAAAAAAATAAATAAAAAATAATCAAAATGCAGATCTAATTTTGAACGTGAAAACCCCAGGAGCGACATCTCCATAGGCTAATATCCCCCCAGAGTGTTTTATTGCAGCTCTGTAGTGAGAGTAGAGTAATTTTTGGAGTGCTGCACAGTGTTTTTATTTTCTCTCTCTCTCTTTTTTTTTTTAAAACCTTCATTCATGGCTGCATCAGCCTGTTAGGGGCCCCTGCTGTCCCCTCATGCCCTCTGTTCAATGCACATGCATGCACCAAGGGGCCCTTCAGGAGCAGAGCAACCAGGACTCCTCCACTGAAATGACACTCAGACATGTCCAGACAATATCTTTGGAACTTTTATGTGCAATTCTACACACCTCATGTGTCCCACAGTTTGGGTACAACTATCCATTATGTCTTCTCTGTACATGTGGAAGTTGTACATAGTCTAATGTTAGCCTTATGTTCTTTTCTCTTGTTACAACTTTTTTAATCTAGCTGCTGTTACATGTGAAGGACCACTGAAGTTTTTCTAATAGTCTTTCAGCAGTAGACTATTTTGTATACTTAATGAGTTTTCCACAAAACAGTTCTTAATTAGTGGTAATTTAATTGAGCACAGCTTCATCCAGGCGCATGATTCTGAGCAGAACATAAAAGTAAATTTGTTTAGCTGAAAATCAAGGTTTCTTACCTTTTGCTAATATGTCTGTATGGAGATTTTTTTTTTCTTTTAATATGCTGGAAGTCACATCATGAGTGAAACAAGCAGTTAAGGCCATTTCCACCACAAAACTGTCTCAAAAACACGGATTCAGACTTCCACGGTTTCATATGTGACAAACCTAACGAACCAATCCTGTCAGCTTGTAGGGTGGAGCTTTCTGTATCACCGAAAACACTTTCTATGAATTGCTTCTTGTAGCACAGAGCGGTTTCGCGGTGTTTGAGCAGAGGTGAGCCGGTGTGCTTGAGCTGCAGCGAGTGCGGCGGGATCAGAGCAGAGCGAGGCGGAGACTTCATAGATCCACATCCTCTGGAGGAAGTTCCATCTAAGCCATCTTTAAGGCACGGAGGGATTATGTTCACGGAAAAGCTTTTAAATCTAACTTTGATGCACAGCTATGAGTTTTGAGGGGTTTAATTAAGGCGCGAGTTCTTCCAACGTTTTTTCAGATCGCCACATTTAGTTTTCATGAAGTGAATGTGAAGATATTTAAGGTCCTGTGAGTAGAGCAGCAGCTGTTATTCAATTAGTTGTCAACTATTTTTAAATCAGTTTGAGTAAAAAAAGTACAAACTTTCTGATTCCAGCTTGTTAAATGTGAGTATCTTTCTGCTTTCTTTCCTCCTGTGTGATAGCAAACTGAACGTCTTTGGAGATTTGCGGATGCCATCTTGGGCTTTTGCACACACTGATTGGCATTTTTCACCGCTCTTTGACATTTTGTAAGTCAGACAACTGATTGATTAATCGACAGCGTAGATAATCTCCAGTTTTCTGGGGCACGGGGGCAGTTTGGCGCGTTGGCTTGCTTAATTCAGCCTCTGCTTTCATTTCTTCACTCGTACACAATATTTGTATTGTCAACATCTTGGCATTCCGTTTCGCAGTCTCTGCTGTGATGTTGCATTGCTTTGGCAGGGGTTTTCAACGCCGCACACACACACATCGACCCCGGTGACACTGATTACTAGTAGGTCAGTCGGTTGCGCTCCTTGCCAGAGATCCTTGGCCTGCGACCGACCTAATCCGTCTTTAAGTGTACAGATGGAGACAGGTGTGACACATATATATATACACACACACACACCTTTAAATATACACCGTGTTTGCAGCGCACAGAGAGATTGCAGGCAGGTGCCGCACGGAAAAGGTGACAGACACACATATGTCAACAGTCTAATAATTACAAGACTCACCTCAAGCAACCCGGGCCTTGAGTGCACGCACACACACACACACACACGCACACATGACCTATGGCTGCATGCATTTGCTGACAAGATCTTTCTTCAGAAGCCTCTTGAGCTCGAAACCAGCTGACTTTGTGTGTCTTGTGCCTGATCCCCGGTGTTGTGTCTCTGTGGGTATTTCCAGTTATCGAGGCTGTGACATCATATCCGGGCGACTATATTTTACATGGGAGATTGCTTTTCCCACAGACATCTGTTGTGTCCCACGGATAGCTCGTATGTGTGTGTGTGCATCCGTTTGCCTTCATGAGAGCCCTGACTGTCCATCTGTCTGTGTGGGCTCAAAAATAGTGAATATCCACTGCCAAAAGCTTGTTCTCGCCAACCCTCTCTCTCTCCTTGACAAGTGTGTGTTACGTTGTGTGTGTGTGTGTGTGTGTGTGTGTGTGACGGAAAAGCGTTGTGTTCTTGAGGATCATGTTTAACTCGTGGAATGAATCAGTGTTTTGTGCCCAGCAGACAAAGCCCCCTATAGAGAGAGACGAAGAAAGAGAGAAGGATCAAGAAAGAGGAAAAAATAGCCCGAGCGAGGCGGATTGAGGGAGAGTGTGGAATGTGAGAGGCAATTTGACACAGGAAGTGGGTCCTTCTCACTCTCCTGGAGGACAAAGTCCCCTCACACACACATACATACGTACAGGAGGAGGCTGGCAGGTAGAAAACACTAGAGGAGGTATTTCAGGTGTGTGTGTGTGAAAGGATGGGTGAGGGTGCGGGGGGTCACCTTCCAGTCGATAGAGGAAATGAAAAGGATCAGGGTTCATATCCGGAGCCGTGTTCACGGGCCGACGTCTGCAGGTGAGCGTGGACTCGGTAAGAGAATAGCCTTTCAGTAGGAAAAAATATCTCCCTCCCTCCTTAACCCCGTCTCCTCCCCTTTCGGTTGTGTGTGTTCGATGTGAACACACGCGGCTCACTCATATCTGAAAGCAATTTCTTATCACATGGGACGGGACCGGCACTGGCAGATGTGCTGCTTTTGACCGAAATTAGTTTTCCTTTCTCATGGAGGGAGTTTTAATGTTTGATTCAGCTCAGAAGGAATGGAATTTCCCATTAAAGTGATAACGGCATGTGGGGACGGAGAGAAAACCTGCCTCCACAGTACCTGCTATTTCGAAGCGTCCTCCTATGAGCCGAAAGAACAATGGGAGCTGAGAATTTGCAGCCAAGTCTGGAGTTTTACTCGCTAAACTAAATGCGCAAAACTCGTTAGTTTAACCAAGCATAAAACGGGGACAAGCAGCGCTGACGCCAAGAGAGCTCCAAATTCCCCGCAGCAGTCTCTGAGACCTTTAACCTCTAATGTCAGACAGCAGACTAATAATTTAGATGCCACGTTTGACCCATGTCTGGATTCATATTGAGAAATTTGTGCTTTTCCCCGTCACGAGTGCACTTGTTACCCGAGCAAAGGGGACACAAAGAGGCTGGGTGTCTTCAAGCAAAAGAGGAACAAAGCTTTTACATAGAGCTGATATTTCCATTTAGTGAATGCCATATTATGGTTAGATTTGTTACTGTACTGCCATGATAATAGTGACACAGCAGCAGCAAAGAAAAAAAAAAGATTAGATCAATTTCTCATGTTGGAGTACATTGTTAAAAAAAAAAAAAATCCCAATAGAAATGGTGAAAATCTGTCTGCAAAGGTGCCAAAAAATCTCAAGAAATGATGGAATACTGCAACATTAAAAAACTTGTGAATGCCTGCAGATATCTGTAAAAAATGTTTTTTATCAGATTTAAATACAGTAAAAACAGTAATGTGTTTGCATGTAAATTAATACATTTTTTCTGAAATATTGTTCATTATTATCTGTAACTAAATAGAAGAAAAATGTGTAAAAGTAACAAATTGTCCCAAAAAAAAAAAGACAGGAAAGAAATTCAGCTCAAAAATAATCCATAGTTCATTTCTACTCCTCATGCTGGCCAAGACAAAATTATTTTGGTGTAATTTGGCAAAGACTCCACACTAACCTTTCAGCATATTGCAATTCAATATGATTTAGTTTCTCCCAAATGTCCGTATATGTCTAGTTGAACTTTGCAGCGTTCAAAGCGTTTTTCTGACCATTCTGACCATGAAACGGTCGAGAGGAAATGCGTTTAGCTCGGCAATTTGTAATGACTCTTTGAGGTCAGCTGGTATCGGCCACGTGTCGCACTCCGGAGACAAACACATCGAAAGAAACAGCTGATCAGTCATGTGGGTTAGATGTTTGCTACATCAGAGCTTACTGGAAAAGGGTGTTTCCATCTCCTATAATGCACATTAACTCTTAAAAGTGGAAAACCACATCAATTGAGAGTAAAAACTTTTTTGCAAAATTGTTCATTTTCTTCATCTAATGCATTACCTACAAATGCACAATAAAATATAATATGGACTCATGGCTACTGGGAGAAGGATGCAGAGTCCCAGACTGAAAATGTTTACTTTTGACTAATTTTGTGCATTTAAAGCATATCCCCGTGCTCGACCGCTGGGAGAGCTTTAGGACAGAGAAGGGAGAGCTTTATTTTCAAATTCTCTCTTTTTTTCCCCCCAATTTCTGCCTACTGCTGCTTTAACACTTAACCGCTTTGTGCTCTTGGTAACAAATGAAGGCGACTCAAATGAGTATTTGAGTTGAAAGTGCTGAGAAATAAATCCAGGCTTTTGTGTCTTCACGGCTAGATTATTGCAATTTATTGTACTCTTAACTCAGCCAGTGAAGCCGCTCGGCAGCTCATCTTCTAACAAAGACAAAATGAAGCCCCTGAGCATATGCCTGAACTGCTGCGCCGGTACAGTATCTTAAAGTCAGTCAGGTCGCTTAACCGGCGTCACTCTCAGAGCTCAACTTAACATGAAGGGAGACACGGGAGTTTGCTGTCTTTCCCTAAAGTCTGGAATAGTTTCGTCTCTCGCTATTAAAGGCATTTTCTTGTATCTTTCAGCCTTGCAATTATTTTCATATTTATGGCCTTTTAGACATCGTGTCACAATAACTTTACTCTCACAACCTTCTTTGAAAGGTTTGGGCAATGTGAGTTTATACCGGAGTAAAGTGCAGGCTTTCCAAACGCACATTAATTTTACACAAATCACTTGAAGCAGCTGGTTCTTGGTCTAAATCCGCACTAATATATTTTCATAGTAGAAAGATCGCCATTGATATGAGCATTTTAGCACCACTTCCAAAATATTCTCTGCGCATACTAACTAACACGTCTGAAAATTCATACTACATTAAAATTTGCCTCCAGTGGAGCTTGTGGACGCAAACACGAAGGAAGGGGTTGTAGAAGATACTACAGAGAAAGAAGAGCAATGGAGAAAAGATCGAGCAGAGGTTTCCTTAAATGCACAAGCACTGACAACAAGGTCCACAACGCCTGTAATTCATTATCCATGTAGCGGAACCATGTGAGCCAACAAGGCTTCTTTGTGTTCTTCTTCTGAACAAAGGTCATATGATTAAAGCGTGGAGAATCAAGCAATGACATGCAGTGACAGTGCAGGCGGTAAACATGGGTGTCTGCGTCATCGTTTTCTCAAAGCGCGAGTTTCTCCAAAGCAGTCTCTACATTTTCAGACTCATAAACAGGGTCAGCAGATTATCTGACCGAATCACAAGTCACGACATGCAGAGACGCTGAGCAGAGTAACAGGGTCAGCCGGTTCAATCCCCCGGCTTCTCCATGCGTCGAAGTGCCCTTGGGCAAGACTCTGAACCAACTAAAGAGGTGCTTTGTAAGTGCGAACCATAGCCGGATTCCCAAAAGTCTTCATTTCAGGGGTCCTAAGACGGCAGAGTAGTGTGGAGACGGGATGTAAATGTTACTCGGTGGGGCGGGTTCAGATAGTAGAGCGAGTATCGATGACATAAATTTCGTCAGGTCTCGAGAGGAGACGGGTGCAGCCCAAAATTCGCATCCGTGCGGAAAGTTTATGTGGCGAGAAGATGTTACAAGGGGAGTAGTGGTCGACAGTAGTGAACATGTGCAGAATAAACCGATACTACACTTATATATACCAAAGTCCTCCAAGCAGATTCTAACTGCAGAAGGAAGTAGTATAATAACTATAAGTCCGTGTGCGCGTCAGCCAGGGAGTATAATTAAGGCTTAATGCCTAGCTTGGCGATTCAATCCTCGACTCCCCCACATGCCGAAGTGTTCTTGGCAAGACACTGAACTCGACATCGCTCCTAATGGCAGGCTTTACATGGCAGCTTCCCCACTGCTGACTGGTGTGTGTGTGTGTGTGTGAGATGGTAAAGCATTGGAGTGGAAAGGTAGAAAATCACGTTTATAAGTGCTGACCATTTATCATTTAAATGAAAACATATGGATGGGGCCTTAATCCGTATGGAAATAAATGCAGAAAGTAGCCCTCAGCTATAAAAATACCAATATTGTAAGACTTCTTGGTATCTCCTCCCTTTTCTTTAATGATTAACTTGTGATTTCTCTTTAGTTTTTTCTATTTTTTTGCTCTACACTGTCTGTTTTATATTGTGACTCATATAATGGCTTCAATTTTAAAAATCGCTGGATTCCACGACCAAATCTCGACTTCTGCGCAGGCCGATGAGCCATATTGTCGGGCTGCTGTACCGTCGATGTGAATCTCTGCTCTATCTCTATTTCGAAAGTAATCGTTCGGCCCCACATTGTGCAACGCTAAACTTTCCCAGCGGAATGTGCTCAAGTCATCCCATGCATTAGAAAGAATGCAGTCATAGCCTGAATTCATCCAGCTGGAAACTTTGGCTTCTCTTTTCGTTCCATGACCAGTAACACACACACACACACACACACACAAGTGCAAACACGCTTGCTCACATACATGCGCTGATGCACATTACCGTCCGGATTATCTTATACCCTCTGCATTCTCACACGCTCCCCCAGTGCTCGTGAACAGTCGTGGCGTCGGTTTTGTTGATTCAGTGAGTCAGAGGGAGACGGAGAACGCTGGAGGTGTTTTAGGTAGGTCAAAACAGGCGAGAAACACAGCTCGTGTAGATACTAAACACGCACACACACAGACTCCCTTTGCAGTAATTGGGCAGCACTGCGCAGACATACTCACATACATATTCTCTGGAGTGGGGGGTTAGATGAATATAGAGACAAGAAGAAGAAGGAGGAGGAGGGAGGGAGAGGAGGAGTGGAAAAAAAATGGGAGGTGTACAGGACCACAAGATAATGAGAGAGAACGAAGGAGGGGAGGGCATAAAATGGAGAGAGGTAAGGATGGAAAAAGAGTTAATGTAATGGCAAGGATGGGGATGTTAGATAGCAGGAGGAAGGAGGGAGAGAGAGAGAGAGAGGGAGGCAAAAAAGGGAAACGAATCGAGCGCTGAGCGATCGAAAGAAGATGAGAGTCAGGAAACAGAGGGGAAGTATAAAGGAGTGGAAGGAAAGAAAGAGTGATGGAGGAAGAGAAAGAAAGAAGATGTTGGGACGTGGAGGAGAAGGACACCGAGGAGGGGGGGATAAAAAAAAAACGAGGGCTGGATGATGATGGTGATGTGGTGGCGGAGGGGATGGAGCGAGGCCAGACCGATGGAGGGATGGAGATGGGATGGAGGGATGTCGGCGGAGAGAGCGAGGGTGGGGGAGGGAGGCGTGCACTGCTCATTCCCAGGAGACTGTGCTCTACCTGCTCTCCGCGGCCGTCGCCATGACAACCAGCATGGCTGCCGCTGTCACAGCTTTATCGCCCTCCTCTCCTCTCCGATCCGTCCCCTCTGTTCCCGCTTTCTTCCCTTTCTCTCGCTGCTTTTTTCTCCCTTCTGCCACCTTCGTCCTCCTTCCCCCTCCACCCGCTCCACCACAGTGAATTAAAAACATCGAGATGGCAGTTGTGTTTCACCTTTTACAGTGTGTGTTTGTGTGTGTGTGTGTGTGTGTTGGTGCTATTACAGGACTCTAAATTAGAGAGCATAAACGCAGCACCGTCTCCCAAAACCACAAAGCATTCTGGGATCTCTGTGTGTTCGAGCTTTCGCTATAAATAAAACCCCCAGAAACAGGGCGCCTCCTTCCCACTAACAAACCCGTGAGTGTGTGTGTGTGTGTGTGTGTCTGACGGAGTGAGACTCATAAATGCCTTCCAGCAGCATATTAACTATACACCGAGATGGTATTATCGTTTTTCGCTCTTAATATCTGTGTGTGTTTTTGTAGCTATTTAGCACCACTCTCCTTCCCACTCACGTTTCCGTAACAACGAGGTAATTGCGTTAACGAAGGGAGCCGGATGGGTGGGGTCACGCGGGGCTGTCCAATGGAGCAGCTGGAATGTGTATTTCCTGGCAGGCGGCTGATAAGAGCGTTCTGAGGCCGAGATAAGGCCGGCCTTCACACTCCCGACCGGACCCCGACTATCGTCTCCGAGAGGTTGGCCTCCCTCTGACCTCCAGCACACGACTCCCTCCATCTCCCTCTCCATCTGTTGGCCTGTTTGTCCGTTGTTTGTCAGCAATTTCATATTTTATAGCCAACAACAAAAAAAAACAAAACAACTTCTCTGCAGTTTAGTCTGTTCATATCCAAAAACTTAGTCTGTTGCTGAAACAGTTTGTTGGTCAATTGGCGAACAGAAATCGACAAAGCTGCTCTTCTTCTGGAACCTTTAACTGCGTCACGTGGGCTTCATCAGCTCGTTGCTCACGTGTCGTGGAGATGAATCTGTTGATGTGAGCTCGGGAACTGTAAAGCTTTCATAACATGTCATTCACAGCGCTGATGATGATCTATCGCTTTTTTGCTTTGCCCTAATGAGAATATATGCTATCTTTCTTCATCTTCTATAACATTAAACTTGATTTTATTTATTTTTTAACAGTTGTCTGACATGTTATAAACGATTAATTGAGGAATATAATCTGCAGATTAATTTATTATGAAAGTAACCATTAGTTGCAGCCATAGACTATAATTACCAGTAGTTTTGATAGATCATTAATTGTTGTCGTCATTTGTTCAGAAAAAGGCCAAACATATGGGACACCCT
This sequence comes from Stegastes partitus, assembly GCF_000690725.1. NCBI lineage: Eukaryota > Metazoa > Chordata > Actinopteri > Pomacentridae > Stegastes > Stegastes partitus. Next base: position 189,791 of record NW_007578407.1, on the reverse strand, counting down.
GATGGTAGACTATTAAGACACCAGCTATCTCGATGGGGAACTTTCCTGCTCGCTGTCTCCCTCCCATCATCTCCAGTCATCACTCTACTGTCTGCTTACTAATAGTCTGACTCACCGGGGGTAGACTCCAGGTATAAGCCTGCCATTTCTGCTGCATATTTCACACGGCGTACTCCTTCCCTTCTGCTCTCCGCTGTCAAAATCCCCTTCGCTATGGAAACGACAACCTCCGAGCAGCAACCGATGCGCTGAAAATGGCAAGTTTTGAAGGAGATTTGAATTGTGCAATAAGACTTTTTTTTTTTTTTCTAATTAGCCATTTTCATGACTGTACTCACCTCCTTGCATGCAAATGTTCCACCAAAAATAAATTTCCCCCAGACATTATGTTTTTTTTAGGGGGCACCATCCCTGTATCCTGGGCTTAGCACCACCCAAGATGATTGTGGTGGGTTTAAGGAAATGCAAGATCATGTTTTCCCCCCCTGTTGCAGAACACAGTGAGGTTCAGCCAGACCCTTCTTCAGCAATGAAACAGTATGGCTATGCAGGTTTAGCTTATAAATGAAACCATAATACGACCCAAAAAAAGTCTTAAATAGCCCATATATAATAATTAATGGCTTTTCTCTGATTCACATCTTTGTAAGTCACATCTCTGTGGGTTTTGTAAGACAAAAAGTCACTTTGGTCTTTGGAAAGATGTGATTTTATGGATTTACCGATTCTCCACGGACACTGATTGAGCTGTCAAATAACACTGTATATGATGAAGTGTGCAACTGTACCGTGATTTACTGAAAATGCAAATGGGAAAAAACCTTGGAACACGGCTGTAGTTTTCTCTTGATTCACTTACTGTTGGCAGCCGGTTTGTGGTCAAAGAGTCGAAGAAATTACAGCCTACGTCTTTCTCTCGACCGCGATGGAAAACGTCATCGTGAGTTCAAGGAAAGATGTGGAGGAGAATTCATGAGGTCATAGAAAAAGATGGCAGATGTCGTCGACGTGGATCTGCCGAGGACGGTCCAGTGCTCCCTTTGCTCAAGAGGATAAAAAAAGGAGGCGCTGAAGCACCTTTCTCTAGCATTTAGAGACTTCAACCAGCTCTTATCTCGGCTGCCACTTAGACACTAACAGGTCATTTCACTCAGTTAGGAACCTTTCTGACCAAAAAAAGAATATTCACCTGCAGCCCAGATCCCTTCTAATATCCACGCTCTGTTGAAAAGAACCTGTTTCCTTCGCTGCATGCTGCTGCTTTTTGACTTACCCTGACTGGAAATGCTACCACTGCTCCTGTGGGAGCCCGTCTTTGAAAATGGCCACTATGGCCACTCAGAAGACCGTATAAGGTTGTTTGCACCGATAGTGGTAGAGAGTGCACGTAAATGAAGACACAGTGGAAAATAGAGAGCGCGTCCTCCCGGGGGAACGTCTTTAAGGCGCTACAGGAAGCGTTAAAGACCAAGCAAAATGGGAACAGCGTCAGGTGTAAATCAAAACTTGAGAGGTTTTGTCTGCGTGAATATTTGAATGGCTTGTCGTTGAGAGATACGGCTATTTGTGAAAGTTCTTAACCGCACCTTTTTTATGCCTTCAGTGGTTGAAGAGAAAGTGGCACCCGAATGAGAAAAAAGTACAATGGAACAGATTTTTCAAGACGCATGCATTCACATGAGCGGCACCCAATTTGTCATCACTTCATTTGTTTTTAATTAGTCAGCGTCACACTTGCTTCATTTCATCTTTTTCTTTGATCACAAAGAGATTTTGTCAGTTTTAATCTACAGATATTCGTTTCTGATGCACATTTTTCCACCAAATTAAACCCAGCGTTTATTTTGATTAGTTTTATTAATTTAGCCTCATTCTTATTGATTAGCGGGTTTTCGACAGTCACGTTTCATCACGGTTCCATTAAAACTCACGCTGCAACAGGGCATCGGCGGATGAGTGTGTGTTTTTAAGTGGCCATGAGGTTATGGCGTGGACACAGGAAGGGAGTATTTATAGATCCGGCCTTCAAGCTTCAAATCAAGAGGGAGCTTCCTGAGTGGTGCACAAAGGGGGGTATTTTATATAGGTGTGTGTTTTTACGTCTGCGTGTGTGTTTACATGCGAGAAAAGAGGCAGCGAGCGGAGGAGCACAGGGAGGCCGCTTGTGCGAAACGAGACCGAGAAATACTGTGTGCGAGAGGCATGTGACTGTGTATGTGTGCGTTTGAATTATTTAGCCCAGCGTCCCGACAGAGGAGTGAACGAGGTCAGGAGCTCATTGCTGCAACGTTTTTCCCCTCTTCATCCATCCATCTCTACACCCACCAGCACCCCCCCCCCAACCCCATCCTCCTCCTTCGCTGCAGAGCTCCTCGTTTATTCTGCCCGTCTTAATAAACAGGAACTTAGTAACAAAAGGCTTCCCACATGTTACTCACGTCCCCTCAATTATCGGCGAGCCATGAGGGAAGAGCATTGATCCAATTAAGCACAGACACTGAAACTTGCTGTTTGTGTGTGTTTGTGTGTATGGACCCTCTGAAGTAAACCTTTGAACCCCGGTTCTTTAAAAGGCTCTTTCAAAGGCGTTTGCAGTTTGAACGAGCCACTGAAGCTAATGAGCTGTGTGTGTGTGTGTGTGTGTATGTGTGTGTGTGTAGGACTGAAAACGTGAGTGTGTGCATGCGGTTGGGAGGTTGGGGGATTCTGTAATATTGCTCAGCGGTTGCAGCAGGTTTCTTTCCCATAGGGCCTTTCTATAAACGCCTCCATGTGCACGCACGCACACTCGAAAAACACACACACACACACACACACACACACACGTTTGCAGCAGCAGGTGATTCATTCTTAATCTTTCATTCCAACAGTTGCGGATTAGCCCTAATCTTAGCCAGCAGAGACTCAGGTCTGAAAGGCTGCCTGACACCGAGAGCAGGCGTGCATGTGTGCGAGCGTATTTGTTTGTTTAGCTGTGTGTGACACGATAATTGTTTCCCTTGTTGGGCCGAGTGGGGCGTCAGTGTGACAGGACATGATACGACCGAGGCAGATACAGCAGACAGACTGACAGGTCGCACAACACTGAAACATTATACGCAGCAGGTGGAGGAGGAGAAAGAGGAGGAGGAAGCTTTCGGAGAGGAGACACTTGACTTCTTCTTGACATTCATTCCCTTTTATGACATTTTTAAAATTAGCCCAGTCACCCCCTAATGTGAGTTGCATTTAGATGTAATTTAAGCCACCGATGTTCACAAAGAAGTGCTCTGTCACTCATCTTCTTGATTAAACGAGTCGCTCTCTTGTCTATGAAGCACGGTAATCAATGACACTCAAACACTCGGGGTTAGTCGCAACATGATCAGCAAGATAGAAGCGGAGCAGAAGTCTACTAAACAAAATTAGGTTCATGCATAGGCATGGATTTAAAGGGGGGATGAATCATATTATTTAAAAATGTGCATTTGCCCCCCAGTAAAAACATGAAAGAAGCAAAGGATTTTATGATAAACGTGTCCGACAGTCTTGCTCTAAATGTGCAGACGGTTTGGAACGTGAGCCGAAATCTAGCTGAAGCACATTTAAGTAAAGTCCAGTGGTTTATTTATTAATTAAAATGTATTAATGCACATTTATAAAGCTTACCACCTCCTCAAACAAAGACACTAAAGAGGACAGAGGAGTAAATCCAGCCTCTATATGTGTGTTGACTCAGCAGGGATGGAATTAAATGAGAAAAAGTTGATCTACAGGACAATAAATATTTAAAAGCGATGCCGAAATGCCAGAGAGCTTTACTGCTTTATATTCTGCTTTATTTTGAATTGTCACCTGGTGCTTGGATTTTCTGTTTTCCTTCCCATAAATAAAGACAATTCCGCCATAAACAAATGCAGGAAAAGCCACTAATTGGTGCATAAAAATTCGCCAGAATGCACTAATGCGCCCTCCCAATCTTCAAACAAACCCACGCCCATGGGTTTATGTGTACCAGCTGTTGTCCAATCCTTTCTTTTGAATGGAGTTCTCGGAGTTGTGGTGGCTCCGTGGTTAAAAGGCAAACCGTACAACGACTTAAAATGTCACCAGTTTCGATTCTTTTCTTCTCTCTGCCCTTGTTTCCCGTCACCTACTGTCGGATTTCCAATATGGAGCTGCGATACCCAACACTAATTGTGACATAAAACATTTGGCTCAGCTATAGTCAGAGATAAATCGTATCTTAACACCTTAATAACAGACGGGAAATGCTGGCGGTTGAACACTCTGCCCCCCCTTCACCAACAAAATTGAACAAAGCACCAAGGTGTGGTGACAGGGGTGATTAGATATTGTGTGGAGGGCGGAGGGAGGGGAGATTTGAAGAAAATGAAAGGGGAATAAGGTCAGAGGCAATCACAGACAGAAGTGATATGAAAGGACAGGGTGGTGGCTTAAAGTTCAGCAGGAGGGAGGTAAAAAAAAAAAAAAAAAATATTGGGGAGGATAACTAAACGAGGAAAAGAGGACGAGGAGGGGGAAACTAGACAGAGAATGGAATTTGTTAATACGTAAAAGTGGTACAAAAAGGATATGAGGAGCTCATCAGAAAATAGAGGAAGAAAGGGGAGGGACTGGCTTTAGGTGGAGCGAAACGATAAAAGAGCAGAGGAGCTGACGAGGGAGAAAAACGAGAAAATGAAAGGGAGATGGATGGGGTGGATTGGTAGCAGCGAAGAGAGAGAGAGAGAGAGAGAGAGAGAGAGAGAGAGAGAGGGACCGGTTGTTAACGCAGGCCTGTAAAGAGCTTATAGCAGCTGAGACGGATTGAATGGAGAGAACAACCTGGACAGGATTACACCGAAGACAGAAGAGAGAGGAGGGCCGCGAGAGCAAGATCGTATCATAACCCATATATTTCCTTGTCCTGCACTAACACATCTCCTCTGGTTTACACAGCGACTGACCACTTTGCCACTTTGCGAGCTGCACAATCACACTTTAATTAAGTAGGAGCCCACAGTACCGAGCAATTACTGATCACCAATTGTTATACCAAGCACTGCGCAGCTAATCTATGTGTTAGGCAATCATTCTCGAGCCATTAGTTACTTAAACCCACCTCTTAATTAATTAGTCGGTGAGTAACGCTGCCTACTGGGAGATGACGCTATCTTCAACTGCAAAGAACAATCAGAAATGAGTGAAAACGCTCTCACCTGGAGCTTACGATCATATTTATTTTGGATTCAACGAGGAACTATTACCCGAATGATACCGAATGCTGTGCCGCATATTTTACCTGTCGAGCCCTATTATCTGCTTATTTACAGCTACCTGCAGCACGCACCTGTTCATATTGTTTAATATACCATGCCGCAGTGGTCCCCCATCGTTTAAGTCTTTTAAAGGATTAGTTCATCCTCTGGGGAGATAAACTCGCTGCTTTGTACTCTGTGCATTAAAGTCTGTGTAAAGCAGTGGAAAAAAAAAATGTGTTGTGAGTCTGTCGCATCACAGAAAACTGTATTCTTAACCACCCAACCTAATTTGCATGATTGAAAAATATCGCCAAGGGTGTAAAGTTCCAAAATCGTAAAAAAAGCTATGTGCTTCTCTGCTGAAGGCGCTGGTTGAACGCTTTAACACCAGACGAACCGTACTCACCGTGCAAACTGACCTGCTTTCATTTTTTTAATCCAACAAGTTAGATGTGCAGTCGCAAATGTGCACTATAGATGCAGACTTTTTTTGTCAATTTGCGATGGGAGACTAAGGCCACGTTTACACGTAGCCGGGTATTTACAAAAGCGGATCTACTTTTTCAAATAAAACATTGTTCACACCGGATCGTTTTAAAAAAAAAGTCTGCATTTACGCAAACCGCATAAACACGTCGTTAAGAGCTGCTATGAGGATGCCAAACCTATAGGGGGCAGTGTAACGAGAAGCATAAAGTCATGCCAGCCAATCAGAATCCTGGAAAAAACACAACAAGGAATGGCACGAATTACTTTCAGTTACTTCAACGATAATGGCGAAAGGGTTGTTTGTTTGGACAGAGAAGTGGAGCGACTCCTAAATGTGGTGTTAGAGAACAGAACAAGGAAAATACTTGAAAATATTGACTGGGACTCATGTCAGTCCAAATATATGGACTGTAACCATGGGTCGCACACATATGACGCTGGTGACTCTGATAACGCTTTTGTCGCATTCTGTGACGTCAAACTCTTCCTGTCTACATGGAAACGTAAAGACGAAAATCTCCACTTTGGCCGAGGTTTTCTCATATGATCACTTTCGGTGACTTGTAGCTTCATTTACGTGTAAACAAAAGGCCCAGACGTATTGAATTATCACAGTTTTTGCTATGTGTAAATGGGGCCTAAATTGCCTACTATAATAAACTAAGCACACAAGGAATCTTAACCTTTAACTGTACTTCTGTGTGAAATGTAACTGCACGTGGCGCGATACAGACTGCAACAGCTGTGATTGCTCCATATGGTTAAATACTGCGTCAGTGAAACTAAATCTGTAATTGTATCTGGCACGCCCATAGTGCAAACACAAGAGCGGGTATTATGCCAAAGTAGTTGTATGTACGTTTTCTACAGTTCCAAGGTCCTCTCTGTTTTCTGTGTTACAGTAATTTTGGATTGATAAGCGCCAACTCCGACATGTTTTTTAAGTCATTGTTTGAAAGAAACTCACTACAGTGGCATAGAAACGCCACTGCTAACTCGTGTTTTTGTGTTGCCATTGCAGAGCAATGTGAATCAGTTTAAACCAACTTTTACTCTTAATAGAGGGCATGTGCTGTTGTCTATGGCACCAGATGCTGGCAGGACAAGAGGCTGAAGGCCAGAGGAGGGAAATGGTCGGTTCAGACTAGTTCACCGTTAGCGGACTATCTGTAAAGTTGTCCGATGAAAGTTTGTAAAACTGGTGTGAAACGGTCACTGCAGAGGCGGCGGGTGTTGGTGGTGATCCTGAGCTCTCCATCGATGTAGCTCTTCTCAAAATCAATGGACCTCTCATCATTCCTTTACATTTAAATAAGGAGACTGAGATGTTCTGCAAAATCTGGAGATGCAACTTCTGGACAAAGGCGTTGCTAACTAAGAAACTGTTAGCGGTAGTGGGTTTAGTCATTTGAGATCAAGCCGGAGAACCAATGATGCTAATACGTTTTAATTTCGGTAACGTTATAGTGGTGGGCAGAGGAGAGGACCACAACATACTGCTCTGCAATGCTAGAGCCAATAATGCACTGAGATTATCAATAAAAGCTGAATGAATGGGAACATGTAGATATCTGCACTGATAGATTACAAGTGTTTAATCGCCAGTTGGTCTATTAACTACATTTTTCTATTCATCCACTAATTACTTAGTCTATAAAATGTCAGAAAATACTCCAAAAATGCCCATTGTCGTTTTCCAGCATCCAAAATGATTCAGGTATAATATATCGTAAACCCTGACTGGGATGTCTTTGGTGGTGTGAGATTTGTCAGGTTGAACGTTTTATGACCCCTTAGGCAGGTTGTGACAGTGTGTGAACTGCTGCCATATAGAATCTGTTACATTTAATCATACCACATGATGCACAATTTAAATCTGCTGAGGCAACACAAGAAGCTTTTCATCGAGGAAGAAAAAAAAAAAAATCAGGACAAAGCAAATGTCCTAATTCCCTTGCCGGTGCTTGTTTCGCAGAAGTCTTCTGACATTGATTTGTCAGAGTTAATCAGCATCTCATGATAAATATCTGATTAAGTCACGAGCGTCCAGCCTGTGCAGCTCATTAAGGCGGAGACCATATGCCGCTCTCGCCTTATCTCGAGTTCATTCCGCCGCCAGATCTCACAACCTGCATAATTAGTGTTCGATATCAAGGGCTGATATGATACATGAGGAATCAATCGGCTATCTGGCTGCGCTGACAGTCGCTTGGCCTGCAGTCGGTGGCTGGACGCCGCTCCGAGGCTCGAGATCGGCTGTCAGCTCGCCAGAGTCAGTCAACCAATGGGAAGGAGCCAAGAGAGCGTAGCAAGGTCAGCTGCTCGGGATGCCCCTGGAGCAGCAATTTGTTTACCTCCTGTGCGTGCGTGGTTGAGAGAAAACGATAGGTTTGGCCATGATAATAATACTCATCATGCCCTCTGCGCGCACACACACTCGCGAAGGTGCATCTTTCCATTCCAGATTGAATTACACAAGGCTGATTGGATTTTTCTCCCCTGCATCAAAGACAAAAACACTCCCCTCTCTGTTCTCCACCTCCTCTGCCTCTGGGCCTATCCGTCCCATCATCCCTCAATGCTGTTTTTCTCTCCTCAAGTATTCTCAATTTGCGCCTTTCCTCTGTGAAACTCGGCATCGATTTTTTTTTTTCCTTCCCCCTCCTCTCCCCCCCTTCTCTTCGTTCCCTTCTCAGAGTTTGTATAGTTGCATGACAGTCATTAGCCTGATTACACAGGCTGCAATTACGTGAACACACACGCAAGATGTTGCCTCGTGATTCCCATCACTGTACATCGGCAGGAATGTGATTCTCATCATCACCGTACTGCGTGTGCGCGTTCAAGTTTTCGATTTGGGACTGAGAAGAGACCATTGATTACCGTTTCTGTGTGTACTCTGAGTGCCCCCTTCGCTCGTTCTCCGCTGCACAAAGGCATCATGGTCCGCGGGGCGCTCTCTCTCACGCGCAGCCACATTTCTGAGCCCTTTTGAAAAGTTCCTTAGAAACACGAGAAAAGTTCCAGCCACAGGCGCCACGCCCTCCCACTGGCCCTGCAGAAATAGGCCCATTGAGCTGGGCTATAATCACGCTCACACGCACACACACACACAGACACAACACACACACATAAATCCGCATTCAGCCTCGCTCTCTCTCCGGCACTTCATAGAAGCAGCCACAAAAACGCAGTCATTGACCCACCAGCCAACCAGCAGCATTCACTGCTCCCTGCAACGTTCCTCCAACCAAACATCAATACACTCGATACACTCGCCAGCACACACACACACACACACACACACACTCTCGTTGGCACTCCCTGAACGCCACAGACAAAACTTCTAACACACACACACTCATGCCCTCTTGCAAACACAACAAAATACACTATTGTGGAGTGTGGGAGCAGCAGTTGTGTCAGAATCTCAAGGCATTTCTGGCAGCAGGACAGTGACACACACACACACACACACACACACACACACACACACACACACACACACACTCTCACTCGGAGATGCATGTTTCATAAGGTCATATATAATGGAGGAAGATTCCACGCAGAGGCCTTGTGTGTGTGTGTGTGTGTGTTAGCCTTGAGATGTGGTCTTTAATCCTGCTGGATTGTCAGATTAGTGTAACAGCTGGGTCCTACATACAGTTATACATCTCCCTGCCTCAGAGTGTGTCACCCCTCCTCCCATCGCCCAGCCTCCCGTCTCCCCCCATCCCTCTGGTGGATCTGTGCATTAGTGTTGGTCCGTGTGTGTGCGACAGTCTCACAGCTTCGGTCCATTACACGGTTGCAGGCCAGCTGATGTGTCACTATACAGTCACGTGACCTGCGCTAAGTCCGCGGCGAGCTTCGGTGTCAGCTGCTTGTTTTGTCGGGAGAAACTGAGACTTTACAGGTTAAACACACTCGGCCACCGAGGGACCGGCTCGCTGTAGCTGATCATGTTCACTGAGACCACAGACGGAATATTACGGTCTGAATGCAAAGTATTTAAAAAATGACGGATTTTTTCTTGTTCTTGCTATCTGAATTAAGAATTATAAAAAACAACTTGATAAAAACACAAAATACACAAGTCAAGACCAATATTTATTATATTTTTCATTA
>NW_007578407.1:176507-179564 GCF_000690725.1 Stegastes partitus | reverse complement strand
ATGAAACTACTTATTTTCAACACCTTGTTTCAGTCTTTTCACACTAATGTTCGGTCACACAGCTTTATGAACTGCTTGCAGTAACTCAGTGGAGACCAGAAGCTTCTCTTCTCTTACAGTCAGCTGTCAGCATCTACTGTAGTCTGCATGTGAGGCGTTTAGGGAACATCAGTCAGTTGTAGTTTCTATTGAGAGACATGTGGTTGGCAAGTGTGGCCTTTTGTGTACAGTTTTGTTTATATTTATCCTCCTAGATCTTGTTTTGATGCAGTTTTGTACATTCCAGGAATGTGGCACAGCATGGACGTAAATAGTAGTGCTCTGTTCAGTCACATGTGAACCTGCAGTAAGAATATTTTTGAACCTAAAATCAATTTTTTTTTTTTCAAAAACTGTACAAATATAACATATATATGGTTTTTGTGGTTGTTCCTGGTGGTTAACAGAAAGTTTGGTTCACACTCTTTAATGATCAACTTGATCAAAACTACAACAGAAGAGAAACTCGTGTGTCATGTGCAGCCAAACAAACGTAAGCTGTTCCAAAGAACTGAATTGAGCAGTTTTGCACTCAACAGGACACAGTGAAACTACTTGGTTTCCCTGCTGAGGAGGCCACCTGCAGATCTTCATCCTACAGCCTGCTCCTTGTTCTGTAACATTTAGAAATTACATTTTAGACCCAAAAAGAAAGCAGAAAAATCTATTGTTTGGTTTTGTAGACACATTTGAGCATTGTTATCAGTCACCTCCTTGAAAAAAAAAAACCAAACTGTTTATTGGGACTATTTCATAAAACAAGCCACCCAGAGTTCAGAGTCGAATGTTTTTAATGTTGATTTTGCATTAGCAGTAACATGATACGGTTCTGATTCAGCTGCGGGAGAGTGAACAGCAAATAGTGGAGCTGATATCAATGAGATAAAGTTACACAACTCGTGCATCACTTCCTTAGAATCGCTCATGCACAGTCATCTGAGGCCTACGTATGAATGGCACAACCTGCCATTAACAATGAAAACTTCTGCACAGAGAAAGGAAAAGAAAAAAACCTTGTACAAAAAAAATCTATATATTGTTGGCAAAAGGTCAAAATGTCTGCTTATGACGGACAGTAACGTTGAAGTTGTGGCGTAGGACTGATGTTGGGAAACCTGATTGTTTTACTCTTTTTTTTTTTTTAAGGTGATTAATTTAATGTGAGCCCATGCTTCTCAATTTGAATTCCTCCATAATCGATCGTATAAAACAGGGGAGGCAGGCCAGGCAGCCTTCCAGCTAATGAGGATTAACTGTCAAGCTAACAATGAAAGTGTCTGACGGAACTCTGAGGTACACTGAGCGTCGCAATAAATCGATTTAAAGGTCCATTGTTTGTAACAGATATATGAGATAAATACTGAAAGTCTGTGCATGAAAATGGGCTTAAACTGCCATCAGTGATCCAGATTTATGAGTTTCCTCCACTGTGCACCTGTTCTGTCCCTGCAGCTCTCTGACCAAGCCAGTCACTGTACCATATACCCTATTTAGCAAATGCGCGACTTTCCATAGGGGCATTCATCACTTAGATCATCTTTGTCCTTATAACTCAGTGGAGAAAGATAATATTAGAAAGATAATATTAGTGCTCGGATGCTTTTCAGCTGCGGGTCGGTGCTGCACTGAGACGCCTTTAAGCCCCAAACAAGCTGGAATAACAAACTGGAGCCAATGTAACGCCATCCTCCCTCAGGTTTTGTTCAAGGAATGAATACGGCCAGCGTGGCCACGATTCGGATCAGCAACCGTGGCGCTATCAGGAATTTGATCAGCAGAAAGGACTAAAAATAGTAGACAGAAAGGAAAAAAAGTGTTTCGGTGGTTTCCTGGCTGTTGGACATGGACGTGTTTATAGTTTTTGCTCTGTGGTTCACATTGATTGGTCACAGCGAGCGCTTGTGTGTGAAAAACTGACACAAACATGCAGGAAAAGATCAGAAATGTGTTTGGCAAAAGATGGAATGTTTCTGCCTTCCCACTCAGCGCTGCCGACACAATCGTGTCCACGGCGCTTTTAGATTATTGCATATTTAAAATAAGGCTGACAGCTATAAAAGTCAGACTTGATTTTTATTTTACAACTCAAATTAGCTGAAATACTGACATCTAATGTGCTTTCTGCAATAAACCCCATGCAGTCTGATTTTGCACAAGACTTCCAGAGCCACTTCCCATCTTTTAAACAGCTAATAAGTGTAAAATTGCTCAGTGGGTTCCTTTTCACAAACAAAAAGTGATGCCTGCTCATAACCCCCTGCTGCAGCTGTTACTGTAAAGGATCTCTTGACACTAAATGATAATTTGACTTTTAAATTGGGAGCTGTTTTACTTAGCTTACTGCCAAAAAGGCCCTGGGGGAGCAGAGATTAGTGATTATTTTGCAGGCAACATTTGTCACAGACACTAAAGCCACAACAGTAAATGTATGTAGCAGAAACATAGTTGGGGAAATTATTTTGATTGCAGCTGAATGTTTTCTACCCACAGGGCGAACGCTGCTGATATCAGGCCTGACAGCACATTTTGTGTTTAAAAAATCTTGTATTCTTGTTGCATAGAGGCATAAACTAGATTTTTAAGCATTTCCCAATAGCTTGTTAGTATTTTTATTTGACCTCAGATGAAATTTGATGATTCACAGACACAAATAGGAACAAAAGGTACAATATTTCTCAGCTGGCCTTGTGCTGTTTGTACTCCACAAGCCTTGGTGAGCTCAGTCGAAAGTAGTGACGTCCAGATCACGTTTTGCGTTATAAATGTCTTTTTATGCCACATCTTATCTGATATAATTTTTTGATTACGTTTTTGTTGGGTTTTTTTCCGCCCTAGTTGTGTGTGAGCAGAATTGCCCTGTTTTGAGAAATAAACAGACTTCACTGAGGATTTAATGATTTATGGGTCGTATCCACACTAACATGGACATTGTTCTCGACAGATATAAGACAAGATGGATTGCAAACAGGGCTGCAGGGTGGCTCGGTGGTTAGCATCGTCACCTCGCAGCAAGAAGGT
>NW_007578407.1:47640-176158 GCF_000690725.1 Stegastes partitus | reverse complement strand
CAGAAAAGACTCATCGTTTCTGGCTTAGAATCAGGTTGTAAACTTGGAACTGCTTGTGCCAAACATAAAAAAAACGGTGTATATCCACCACATACGTGTTTAAAGGTCTGCACTTTAGAAGGCATTTGAAAAAAATCTCTGTGAACTAAGATAGCATTTGCGTGTGGAAGAGATGGCCAAACTTAGAGGAAAATGTTTTTTTTTTGCAAAATATCCTTGTGGACAAGGCTTCCTGTTGCACGCTATGACATTTCGTATGGTTTCTGTCGAGGAGCACTTTTGATCTTCTGGGTTTTGCGTGCATTTTACGAAAAAAAACATGAATGGAAGTTATGAAACAAAAAGTACTGCAAAGGTTTTCGAGCCGGAGAAGTCGTGTCTGTTACAAAACGCAACAAAGCGCAACGATACCGTGACTCACATTAATCATTTGTCAAACTTTCACTAAATAAATTGTTTTTCCAATTTCTGTTGAATAAAACTCGAAGTCAGACTCTGACAAAACAGGTCAGAATGAGCTGAGTGCAATGAGTAAACAAAGGAGGAAAACAAAGAGGCTTTTCACACTCAAGGTTAGTATGACACGAGTTATTCATTGCACTTAGCTGATCGCCAAAACGGCATCCTTGAAGACTAAACAACCTCCGGAGCCTCGGTACATATCACAGTCCTGACCTTGCTCGGAAATGGAGCAAAATTGACAGAAAACGCATTTAAGTGTTACAGCGGTGAACTGAGACTCCTGGAAAGAGCACTGTTAGTTACAGTATAGATGTTAGATGAGCATTTCATTGTATGTGAAGCTTTCTGAAGCATTTGGTTTGGGGAATCTCCATCACAGGACAAGAACATAACAGATGAAAACATCAGGTTTGCACGGACTGTCGGGGAGACTGTAGTTAAAACGTGAAACAACATGATTCCCATCGTGTTTTCTTCATGGTTTGAGGTTTTGAATGAAGCTCATTTCATAATTTATGCTGCCCTCCTCTGCAATATTTCAATGCCGTGTTCATGTCATGTGGGAGGAAGGTAATGACAGGGATCTTCGTGTTTACAACTTGTGAGAATTCACATCAAGACAGCAGCTTGCCAATGTTCTTGTTGTGCTTCTGCTTCTCGCTCATTACTGGGAACTCCAACTGCCTCAATCAATAAATACAAACAAAAATACTAGAAGGACGCAAACTTTGGCAGCCGATGCTTACTTAGTATGAAAGGATTGATATGGACTTGTAGCAGTTAAATATCCGCAGTTCATTACCTTCAGCAGCGACTTGGACTCATGTGAGACGTCCACGTTTCCCTGCTTCTGCTGACCTTCTGTACTTTTTAGCACCGAGTCAGAAATATGGGGAAAATTTAACTTTACAGTCATGATTAGGACTTGTGTGTTGACATAAAGGCTGTTTAAAGTGGAAACTGGCAAAACAGTGACGCTGATATGAGATGAATGCAGTGTTGTTGCAGAATTGGTGCCATCAGTCACTGCTAATAGTACAAACTGTAAAAAAAAATGTTAGTCATTATACATATATTCTCTGTTTTGTCAAATTACAGATAATAACTTGTGAAAAATAATAATAATTTAACTGTAATTTTACACTTTCTTGCTGTATTTAAATGAGCACATTTGAGATATTTGAAGTTATTGGAAATAAAAAAATATATTTTAAGGATTTTGAGACATATTATTAAATGTATTTAAAAAGTTTAGTAAAATGATTTTTAACTTTTTTATTTTTTTTACAATTTACTTTTATTTTGCAGATATTTCCTGCTTTGACCAATTACATATAGTAGCTGGTAAAATAACAGAAAAAAGTAATATATTACATGTCAACTGTCAAAACTCATCAGTAGTATTTTAATTTGTACAAATACTATTTTTCACAGTGTGCGGCCATAAGATTCTACAGTTTTATAGTATTTAACATGATTAAAAATATCATTTGTTTTAATTATTATCTTTACTTTGTCTCACATTGGTGAAGTTTTTTGTTGTTGTTGTTTTTTACACAGTCACTGAACAGCCACCATTTTTTAGACATATTCTTTCTGCCACATTTTCAGTTATTTTATGGGATTTTTATTCTTTTATTTATTTTTTGGACAGTTCAGTGCAGCACCGTGGAGAGGAGGATAAAAAAAAAATACACATAAATTTGAATTCCTGTTTGCAGATTTTCTGGAAATTAGGTTCTTACACGTTTCATTTTCAGATGAAAACCCGTCTGGTGTGGCTCTGCTGCAAGAAAAGACTAAGACAGCCTTTCTTCACCTCAAGCATGATTAATTTAGTTTCTCCGGTGCAGAAGGGGTTTCTTCCGTGTTTAAAATTAACCTGCAGGACACCACTGAAAAACAGAAAACAACTGCGAGGGAGGTGAGAAAGGGGTCACTTTTGTGTGTCTGTGCCCAGGGGCCTGTTGTGTGACCATGAATAAAGGAGCATATTTTCAGGGTTTTAAATCACCTGGGTAGACTGAGACACGATTTCGTTGACCCCCTCGGCTGTATCGTGCAGGTGTTAGCTGTTTTCAGGTTCACAGGAGTACACCTGACGTCACCGCTACAAGATACTGTCTCGACACCCGACCGCCTGCGTGTGTGTTATAAGGTGTCGGCGAGCGTGCGAGCAGCGTGACTGTGCAGAGGCTTTCTGTGCTAATCTCTGCTGAAGGTGGCAGGTGTCTTAACCAGGCCATCACCTGGTAACCTACTCATACGCACTCGCACGCTGCCTGCCCTCTATCTCTCTAACATCTTCTCGTCTGACTCTAAGTGTGTTAGCGTCCACGTTGGCTGCCTGCCCAGCTGGTGGAGGAGCAGGAGGAGGAGGAGGAGGAAGAGCAGGGTGGAGAGTGAGGCGAGGCAGAAAAGCAGGAGATGGAGGGGCGAGATTAGAGGTCAACGCTGACAGGGTCGGGGATCCACTCCGGAAAAGCAACGATGGGCGTGGAACAATACAAACAGTAAACAGGCCGCAGATTTTCCTGTAAGTGTGCGAGTGGTTGGAGGGCACGAGCCAAGCAGTTTGACCCCATTCCAGGTAGAGATACGGTCTTCCTCTGTCAGCAAACGGCATGAATCGAGCTCTCCGACTCTTATCGGCGCGGGTCAGACCGCTGTGGAGAGCAGGAGACTCGGAGACGGCCGTGAATCAGCAGCTGCTTTACGAAGCGTGGGCTCTCCACCTACGGCGAATTAAACTGCAGGGAGGTTTGAAACGCGGCCCATAACAATCTCTTTGCTTCGTTTTAGGGTTGATCTGGGTCTCAAATTTCTGCAAGATGATTATTTTATTTTTTAAAGCCAGACCTGTCGCGTTGTGTGCAAGCGCCCGGTTGACAAGTTTGACATCCTGCACTTGAGTTAAGTCAGGACACCCACACGGAGGTTTAAAACATTCATTGCAAGAATAATGCCCATTTAGTTGTGCGACGTGGCCCTGCTCGCGTAGACAAATGTGCTCGACGCAGACTGTCTGGACCTGAAATACACGTTATTATCGAACGCTACGGGACAAATAGTTCACGTATGATTAAATGCAGAAATATGAAGAGGCGGCTCGGGAGGCTGAAATTGCTGGAGGTTGTGAGGACACGGAGCCAAATGTTTGTTTGTTAGAGATATGTCATCAGCGTAAATGATTGGATGTTTCACCGAGCATATGATTACCTGAAGAACCACAAGGCGCCATGAATCAAGACTGTCTTGTCTGTGTAAACAGGAGGGGCTGCGACGTACGTAATGGGTCAGGAACACTGAACAAACAGAACCTGGAGGCAATTTGTATCCTTTCATTCAGTTTTTTTTCTTTACAAGTTAGGTTCTTTCCTTGTTGAGTTACGCATAATTTGACCTTTACTGGTCTCCAGTACTGTCAACATCAGATTTTCACCACACAATAACTGTGACTAAAAGAATTTCACATAATAGATTTTTGGGGGAAAATTTGAGGAAAAAAAGCTTGAAGTCCATTCATCTTTAAACACCTCCCTCCTGTAAAAGGCTTTATTTTTTTCTTGTTAACCTGTTCATATGATGTTTTTATATCCTAGAAGAAGCAAGATTCAGACTTCTGTGGTTTCATATGTAACAAACAACCGATCCTGTCCACTTGCAGGGTGGAGCTTTCTGTATCGTCGTACTTCTTTAGAATCTGTTTCCTCTTTAAAAATGTCTGGCTGAATTGCTCCAATATTACAAATTTCTTTTGCGTAACATAGAGTAGTTTTGAGCAGACTCGTAGGTGAGCTGGTGTGCTCGAGTTACAGTGACTGGGGAGAGTTACACTTCAGCCATTTTAGCACAAGAAGGGATTATTGTCATGGAAAACAACTTCTAAATATGCAGCTTTGATACACAGAGAAGAGTTTTTAAGGTGACTTTAGATGTTTTTATCTCTCTGTTGGCAAACAAACTACACTCACATCTGCATATTATATGATGTTGAAGTCATGGAGTATCAACCACATAGCTACTGTGCTGGATCACTTACAGTAATCTCATGTCTGTGTCATTAATGTGATATCGGTTTTTCTTTTTTGTAAAGATCACAGTTATCTTCATCACTAGCATGTGGAGACATCGCTGCTAACAAGCGTCAGACTCACAGGACAACAGAAGTTTAAGCATCTTTTGCTAAATAAGTAGTAATGTGACATGAATTAATATTAATATGTAGACAGGGTGTAGTTACAGGACGTTTTAAATCAGACTGAACGCTTTCTTACAAAACTGAAAGCAACACAAAATCATGCAAAGCAGCATTTTTCCGCTACAACTGGGATGTATTAGTCAGGTCCTGGTGGGATCACAGAGTAGAGCTGTTTGGAAATGTGTAAAACATCCGGAGGCAACTCTTTGCATTGGTACAACTGTGCAGTTTCAGACTGAAACAGACATCCGTTTGAGGAGGCGGGCGATTCTGTGAAATCTCTACATCATGCTTAAGATTCGAAATTCAGGTTGATCCCGAATTAACAGCGTGGTGCGAAAAGTGGACATGACATCAGTGTCTTTCATTGTATTCCTGTCCCCCTGTTTTCCCTCCACGCTGTGGCTGCAGTAGATGGAGGGACAGATAGTCTGTGGGACTCACAGATGGTGCCAGAAAGCAGAGGGAGTATTCAAATTATTCTTCACAGTTTGAGAGCTCCGAGAAGCTGCAGCAGTCGAGAACATTCGCTCCGATAAAAATCTCGCATATTAAAAAGCACAATTAACGATTATTTCTCCAAAGCAGAGGAGCAGCATTGCGTGTATTGTATCAGAAGCTTAAAATGCTTGTGTGTGTGTGTGTGTGTGTGTGTGCCAGTCATTGTGCAGCAGCAGCAGCAGCAGCAGCAGCAGCAGCCTCTCGGGTTACTGAGGAATGCATTTGAAGTCAATCACAATGAAGCTCTCTATCTGCACAGTTAGCCTAAAGGGGGATCTCCAAACCGAGCTGAACTGGACCAGCCAGAAAAACAACCCTTAAAAAAATCATCTTTGGGTCACACTTAATCTTCATGTTGACTGTTTGTGTGTCCGTATGAATCAGTGCACCTATAAAGCCACTGGAGCTCTGTCTCCTATTGTTATCTGACTTCCTGCATCTTGACATTAGCCGAGCGGAGAACACTCATTGTTCCAACAGACAAAACACACAAAGACACACACACACACACCTCGACCCGTCTCTGGTGTTAGTCACAGAACCTCCATACCTGCTTCCTCTCATTATCAAGTTGCTCCTTTTATATCACTTATAATCTCATTTTTTCCCCCCCTCCCAATTCCAAATCCAAATTAAAAAAGTGGAACATATGGAATATTAATATCTGTGAAACCGCAGCGTTGTCAGCTCAGGTTTAAAATCCAGGCTCTGTCGCTGTAAAAGGAGCTGACACACACACACACACACACGCGTGGAGAAGCTATAGGATCAAATTTATAGTGGAAAGCCTGATGCCAGCTTCAGATCAAGTTTCTACCTGAGTCACCGCAAATGTCGCAACACCTATCAGAGGACATGCCTGTGTTTGCTTTGTGAAAACATCACATTACCTCCTCACCAAAACCTAATTCTCTTTCCTGCTCTTTCTCTCCCTCAATTTTATGTTTTTCCCCTTCTCGCTCTCTTTTTTACCGAAGTATACATAATTATATATTCCAAGCTCCCAGATCGTTTTAAAATGACTCCAACTGGCACCGCACGTCTTACAATGGCAGTGCTTCAGACATTGCCAAAAACCAGGATTGCATTCACATCGGCGGATCCCTCTGAATGTGGCTGTCATCTTACAGTTTCCTTTTATAACGAATGGGAACAAAATGCAGCGGTGGAAGGAAATTGAGGGCAACATACAGATGATTTTGGCCCCGGGTTATGCGTGCGGTGGAGGAGAGCTCGTTGCGTCTCGTTGTGGTTAGTTAGCTATGTGGCGCAGACTGAAAGTACAGCTGTTTATAGCTCCCGAAACAGAGGCAAAATGCAGAGCTGGCTCTATTCAACTCCTCAGAAAAAGAAAAAGTAAAAAAAAAAAAATCACGTAAAAAAAACAACAAAAAAAAAAAACCACACGCTCGCACCCACACCGATGGGTCTGAGGGGCATTTGTGTCTGCATGTACACCGCAAACAAAACCTGTGATTATACCCATTCAGACACACACACACACACACACACACGCTGTAATTACATACAGTGACGCACAACTGCCCACCATACCGTGGATTCACACGTATAATATTGACTCATAAATTAAACATGTCGAGGCACAGCGGGTGATTATATACTACTGTTGGGACAAACATAGATGATGCACATTTAAACACACACACACAGACCAACTTCGATGTGCAGATACAAGTGAGTCCTGCAGGTTGTTGTTGCGAGTGTGTGTTGGGAGACTTGTAAATGGGACCCCTGGGGTGGGCTCTGGTGCCGCCTTGGGGGTGGGGTGTGTTTATTTAAGCATGCATGTGTGTGTTTTTTGGGAGTCACGCTGAATTTAAGGGGTGGGGTTGGGGGGGCCCTAGCCTAGAGATAAGAAATGGGAGTTTAAGATGAAAGGAAAATGGGGCGAGGACAGGGAGACACTGGCACAGAGTTTGTGGAACCAGAGGGGAGGCGAAGGGAGGAACAGATAGAGAGGAGGGGAGCTGGAGGAGCAGACTGTTTTGATGTTGTTTTTTGGGGTTGTTTATTTGACGTTACGTAACACCTTTTGCTTCTGTAGCTCGAGCTCTTACATGTGTGTGTGTGTGTGTGTTCGGCGCTGATGGACTTTATGTGTGTGTCTGGTAGCTTCTCACTGGGAGACGGGAATTTCTGTGGAAGGCAAAGGTTGCCCCTAGCAACGGCCTTCATTGTAAAACTGTTCCTTGGAATACAGCGAGCACACACACACACACATACACACACACATGCTGGAACACACACAGACCCTCACCATGCTCGCACTGACACGTCTTTTCAGTATTTTTCGGCACTTTCGGGGTTTTGACATCAGCAGGCCTTCGCGTACACTTTTCTCTCTCGGAGCGTGAAGAGCACACGCACACACACGCACGCACGCACGCACGCACACACACACACACACACACACGCAGTCATAAGGCTTGTGCTTCGTGAGGCCCAGTATCCTCGGTGCAATCGGGCTCCAAACAACTTCAAGTCAATTTCATTTTCAGGAGGTACATATAGCGTTTCAGCTCCACCTCATGCTGTGATGTGATGGACTGAGATGCTCGGGTTTCTAGATTCCATTATGCTTTTATTGGCTTTTAAAGGCATCAGGTTTCTGCTGTCTGGAGCCGGGGAGGAGCTTGTGTGTGTGAGTGAGTGTGTTTGTGTGAATGTGTGTGTGTGTGTATGCACAATTAGCATCACACAGGCTAGCAAAAGCAGCTCTGCAGGGCCTCGGGATGGGCTTAAGATTGCTGAGGAGATAAGTTTGCTTTGGTCAGATTTTCAACAGCGAACTGACTGTTTTCCAATACCTGGAGCAAAACCATGACCCTTTATTTTTTTGTTTTGGCAATGAAACCCTGTGCTGCTTATCATGCGCTGAGCTAGATCGGTGCTCCAAATAGACAAAATGCAGTAGTGGGAAAAGTATTCAGATGCTTTATGTAAGGAAAAGTAGCACTTTCACACAGTTTACTCCATTATAAGTAAAAGTCCTTCATTCAAAAGTCACAATAAAAGTATAATATGCAGCAAAATGTAATTAAAGCTTCTTTAATATTTGTTTTAATTTGACAACTGACTGCTCAAAAAAGCATTTTAGCAACTTTCAGCTCACTGTTTTGCCTCGTCAGCCTGCGGATTTCATTCTCTCAGCGCTCTCATTAGCTTCATTTTAAAATGCGTTTTTCACCTGCTCAGATGATAACCGCCCCAACATCAAAGACGCACAAGTTCGTTAGTGATTTACTGCGGAACATAGTGCAGCATGTAGCTGTTGAAATGCCAGATAACGGCATTACGAGTCGATAGAGATCAAAAACAACGCCACAAGGAGAGTCTGTGTTGGCCAGAAAGTCCTAATGCTGATGTTGCTTGACGTGTAAATAAGCAAATGTTTGCTGGCAAGTTGAGTGTGTCGACTTCATAAGGGGATAAAATGTCAGCGTTGTGTCGACTGCTTGTACGGTTGCTCCCATGTGGCAAAAAATCAAAGCACTCTTTACACAGAAGAGCTCCCTCTTGTACATACATACTACAATATATGTTGGTGGAAAGGAATCATTTTAAAGCTGAGGAGAAGAACACCTAAAATACAGCCCTGCTCCTTCACTTCTCCCATTTCTGTCCAGATGATCTCGGGTATATGCACATGCTTCATACGCAACATAAGTTTGATTTGTCTCTCATGGATCATTTCACATATATATGAAACTGAATCAGCTGTAGTCATGAAAGTTTGGCTATAGTTCGTAACTATTACCAACATTCAGCAAAGCCACTCATCACCCAGTTACATGATAATTCTACTTGCATAAAAGATTGCTGATATTACGGGTAGATGAATTTAACAGATTACCTGTCCAGGAAAAATAACAGAAATCTCAGGATGTAGTAGTTAGTGGATGAAGCTTCTGTGAATAAGCTTCATCGGTATTGATTTAATGTCAAACTCTCTTTTAGGCTCCCTTCTTGTCAAGTCCAACTGAATTTTATCAGTTGCTTTACAGTGTGCGCAGTTGTTGCCATTGCTCTCCCCGCTGTCTCTGCAAATACCTGATTGTGATCCTCCTTGCCACAGGTTAGATTTTTAAAGCCTGGATATGGAGCCAAGAGGCTTGAAATACAATACGATGAAAATTTCTACAGAAGCTTTGTCCCATTAAACAATCAAAAAACATTGCCTACTCTAGCTTTAACTACTGAAGTCAATGTTTTATAAATAAATATTCATAAATACTTTCTGTATGCAACATCTTTATATGCAAAGTAAACCAGAAACTATTCCCATCAAAGGAAAAGGTAACATGAAATGTAGGTAAGCTGAAGTACTTCAAAACCATACAGTATTTGGGTAAATGTTAGTGTTCAGCCAATACGGGTTTCACAGTTACCGACGCCAGTGGCGATGCTGAGAGACCATATAGAATGTCAGCATTGTGTTCCTGTCGCTTGTTTCTTTTTGCATCTGATAAAATACAGCGCTATATTAATGATGCCAAGCGAGACACTAAATTGCCAAACTTAAATAAACATCTGCGCCTTCTCTGTTTGCTTAAGTGGTTCTGCGCTTTGTCTGCAGGGCATCCATTTGTTGTAAAAATGCATCAGTTGACTAAATATCTAAAGATAATCAAATTAATAACTTTGGTTAAATAAAAGCAACAACAACAACAACAGCACTTATCAGCAGATAGCAGCCTCTTCTACTGACATCTGACATTGTGGTATTCAGTTAGAGTCAGAGCCCTGCAGCCGATCCGGACCTGATCGCTGTCCCCCTGGTAATCGGCTGGTGCCAACTTTCTCAAAACGGCATTTAATCTGCCTGATTAATCAGCCTAATCACGAATAAATGTGCTTAAATGCATTCCATCATTGACAAAATAGCGGAAGATCAATCATTTTAGCGTATTGATATAAATCAATAAGCACCATGCAGTTTTTTTTTGTGTTTGTAAAATGACTGCGTATCTCTGCAGCTCTCGCCATAATGAATTACAGTGCAGGAGCAGCACTCTTTGAAACCTATCTTCAACTAAATTGTAACGTCTACTGTAGTTTGAAATTTATCTTTGCTCTGCAGTATGTGTGGTATCTCCTAAGTGCATGCATTTGATAGCTGTATTAGTTGACCCTGTATGATGGGAAAAGCCTCTGAGTGCTAAAGTGTGTGTTTAAACATCGCAGTGATGTGGGATTGAGGTCAAGAGAAAGAGAGGGAGATGAATGAAGAGGGAGGAGGGATCAGCCTCACAGTGACCGAAGGCTCAGGTCATTCACTTCACAGGTTCAACCCCTGAACGATCCATGACTAATCTCTCCTGCCTGACCCTGACAGAGGTCGGCAAGCTTGCGCTTTTTCTACTCCAAGGCCTACGTGAAATAGGTGGATTAAAGTGGAGTGATGAGGAGGGTGGATGCTGTGAAACGATCCATGAGAGACAGTTACAGACGTATTACAGACAGAGAGCCTTCAGGGCGCTGCTGGAAAGCTGTAATGTAGCAGTTAGACAGAAGAGATGGTGATATTCTGCAGCTCAAAGCCACACGGGGAGTTTAAAATAGTGATAAGTGATTTGCAGACAATTCTCATCATCAGTTATTCACTCAAGGCCTTTATCAAACAGAACATTTGCTCATTATGGGTTCTCAAATGTGAGGATTCTGAGCTTTTTTTCTCTTTTACATCTCTGTAGACTGAACACATCTTTGGGTTTTGTGCTGCTGGTCGGACAGAACAAGCGATCTGAAGATGTCACCTTGTGCTCCGTGAAACTGTGGCAGCCATTTTTACCATGCTATGTGGATCCATGGAGGAGATTTCAGTCGCCCACCACTTTGGTTCAGACTGAAATAGCTCAATAACGTCTGAATGGTTTGCCATGTCATTTTGTGTAGATATGCATGACCCTGTCAGGAGAAACTGTAAAAACTCTGGTGGTCACAGACACAAAAACAGATGTAGACTTCTGGGGTTTAGCACATAGCAAACCTAAAGACCAATTTACGGTTTCCACATCTCCGTGCACTGACCAATTCAGGCTTTGAATGCAGACGGCGGATGCACACATGGTTCTATTCATACTGAAATAGGTACACATCGGTCTGCCGCAGAAAGGGCCATTGGACCTCATATCAAACACAGAACATGTTTCTGAAAGGCTGCCTGAGACTTTGCACTTTTACAGGATATAGCAGCTCCTTACATTCTGGGCTGTAGCACCGTGTCAACTTGATTATTCCTGTAGTTTGCAGGGCACAGTGGACGGTCACAGCACAGGATTTCTGGAGAATTTCTAACTTCCCACTGAGTTTGGGCACCGCTGAAAGCATGTACACATCAAAGCTCTACTTCCATTACAACTCTTTTAATGCTGACCTATAAAGATGTGGGGGTAGGAGTATCTGCTCACACAATCTCTTCTCCAAACAAGCATTCGCTCTGAGCTCCGTTTGTTTTCCTGGAACATGGGCAGCCGGCATGGTTGCAGTTAGTACAGTCCATGCGGCCACAAATTTTGGGCTGCACATTGATGTGCGCAGAGGGTGCGGACACAGACGCACAAACATAAATTAACATTAAGTTGCCAATCCTGTCTACTTGCAGAACGGGACTTTTTGTGTCTTTCTTCTTCAGAATCGGTTTTTGTTTCAAACATATCTGAATGAATTTCTCCGACAATACTACCTGCCTTTGTGTTGCGTAGTTTTTACAGTAGGTGAGCCAGTGTGCTCGAGATCTGCACATTCTAGAGTTACATCCAAGTCAATTTAAATCGTCACAGGGATTATTTATTTATTTGAACACAGAGACGAGTTTTTAGGGGTTTAATCAATGACCAGAAAGGGACTTTTTTTGATCAAATACCTGCTAACTAAAGGCTCTGTGCAGCATCACAGATATGCTGTAAGACTCCTGCCTTGTTGAATTAGTTGGCTGATTAACTGATTGATTACCGTTTAGCAAAGAAACATGTCTACCATTCTCTTGCTCCAGTCTTTTGCCTCCGTTTAAAATCATTTAAAATTAAATGCAGTTAGATGCAAACAAGGAATTTGAGGACATTTTTTTTTGTCAATGTAAAATGGATATTTTCTAACATTTATAGACTGATCGATTAATTCATATTAAAAAAATATGATCCTATTAATCCAAAATGAAAATAAATGTTGAATTCAATGAGCCTCAGTTCAGAAGCTAATTGCTTTCCTTTGCTTTGCTGCTTTACAGTCTGCAGTCATCGCTTGCAGTTGACACATAGGCAGAGACTAAATGAAACCCCCTTCTCTCTTTAAAGGCTTTGATGTTCCTCTAACAAAATCCCAGCTTTAGATCAACTCATTAAATATGCTCCTCCATAGAGTCACAGACTGACAGATGTTACCCTGTCCGGCATAATGCAGGATCCTCTCAGACAGTTGTGTGCGTGTCTCTGTGTGCATGTAATCTGCCAAAGTGGTTTCTCTTTCAAATGAAATGACAAATAGCTCAGTCATTCATGATGAATAACTCTAATCTCTGTCATCTGTATGTCCCTCTCTGTGCGTCTCCTACAGGCACAGACGTGGTCGCCGTCTATGGACGACGAAGGCTCGACGAGAGACGAGTTTTATGACGATGAGGACCTTTACTCAGGCTCCGGCTCAGGCTGTAAGTATGTGTGTGTGTGCGCGTGTGTGTGTGTGTTTCATTGTGTGTGAGGTTACACACTCACGCCCTGGTTCTTTCAAACCCGACAGCTGCTGGATTTCAATCTGCTGACCCTATAGACCCCACCCCCCTCAGTGTCCTGGAGTTATGAGCGCTTTATTCACCAGACGGCGTGCACGGAGGCAACGCACACACAAATCACACCGTACAAACATGCCATTTGGCTTGACAGACAAGTTTGGTGCAGATTTATTGAAAGCATCTTAGACACACCCTTGCAAACAAGCACTAACCCGGGCTCGATTCCCCCAGATCTTATTTAGTCTAATCAGATTACAGTCCACACAGATTAGACGATCACACACCAGCAGTTGTGTGCACCTATTTGCAAGCGTATGTCTGTGTTTGTCAGAGCTGGCTGTCTGCTCGTGTAGGAATTACCTACTTAATGTAAATCACATTGGTGTAATTCGGGCTGATTTTCTGATCTGGCTGTTGAAGTTTGAGCGCAGCTCTCCTTATTAAGCATGACTCATTGAGGACTGCCCTCGGTTCAGGCACTGCGCTAGTGGCGAGCACGCTCAAAATAAATTACAATTCAGAGCAGGAGAGTGTAGCAGACGCACCCCCCGTGGTTGAAACAGCAGCCTGGCAAATTGCTTTATCTCAAACCGTGATACGGAGTCGTCTGATGCCAAAGAACGGACTCATTTTTAACAGACAGATGTGCATTTTATGTCACTGCCGCTTCAGAACAAGTCATTTTGTGGCGTCTGGTATGTTTAACAGAAGCTGCATTGTTGAAGTCCATATTTCAATATCCTTTCCAGCTCCTCTGTCAGCCTTCATGTCTTTGTGCCTGTAAATTCAATTTGTTTCTCTTTCAAGCCAAGGAGCTTCACTGCTATAACAGAATGAAAGGTGGAATAATACTATTATGAGATTTACAAAGAAAATGAATCACTCAGCCCTTCTCTTCTCTTCTCTTCTCTTCTCTTCTCTTCTCTTCTCTTCTCTTCTCTTCTCTTCTCTTCTCTTCTCTTCTCTTCTCTTCTCTTCTCTTCTCTTCAAAATGAAATGATTTCAGAGGCCATCTTCCTAAAGATCTCCGTCCACACCAAAGGAGCAAAACAAAAGGAAAATGATTAAACATCACAGACGGCAGACGGGTGGACAAACAGCCCGGCTGCTCTGCCTTTAGTTCTGCTTTAAACCTCTGCTCTGTCGTCTTTTGCTCTCCAGGTTTTAATACAGCTAAACTCACATTTCACTGTAGTTGTTCTCATTTACATATTGTTCACTTTCTGTTGTCAGACAGCTAAATGAGCAGAAAATAGAGATTTAATTGTGGCTCTGATTGCAGTGCTAAGTCGTCATTAAATTCACTACTTTATAAGTAATTTGGAAAAACAAACACAGCTATGCACTGTATGTGTCATTGGGTATACTGACATTTAAAATGTCTGATCCCAGAGAAAATTAGAGGCAACAGACACTTGTTTTCTTAAAGTAGAACGACACACAAATCTCAGTTTGGTTAATGGCCTGTTTATACGGTTTGCTGTGGTTCTGGAGGAGCTTTGTCAAGTGTTTTCTCAATCACTTGGTTTCTCATTTAGTATATAGCAAGTCTGAAAAGTTAAAAAAACAACCAAAACCATTCAATTAACATAATAGTTGCCGTTTAGCTGTATATCTGCTAGCTGACTAATTAATTATCAGCTAATGGTAGCAGCTGATTCTTCAGGGTTTATAGACCTTAAGTGTACACCAGAAAGCCTGTGTTACGAACTGGGGCTGTGGAGTTTGAATAGGTGAACATTTCAGGCAAGGAGCGTCTTATAAAAGGATGCGATCAAATTGCTTTATGGGAAGTGCAAGATTTAGTGTTACTGAAGCTTGACCCATACTGGAGAGTAAAAGTCAGGGTATCTAGTCCTCTATTGCGGTGGAACACCCTGCATGGCAGCTTTATGAGTGGTGGCTTTGTAGAACCAAGGTTAAAAACAGTCCTTTAAGTGGAAACCATTAACCTTCATATAATTACAAGCAATACTAAGTTGCTGCAGTTCTCCCTTTGATTTTACTGCTAAACACTTCCCAATCAGGTTTTTCTAAAAGCTCAGTTTTCCCCATCCAGACTAAACTATGAACATTTTGAAATTTATCCACTTAGGAACTCAATTTAGACCACCTCTGTTGAGGCTGTCTAGACTGTGTAGACTGAAGGCCTACATGAAGAAAAGAATAAGCCCTTAGAATGTATCCATCTTCTGCATAATGGAGGCCCAGTGGTCTCAGATCCACAAATATATGCACATAACATCCTCCAGTAAAATACAGACGGAAACCTTGTGTGTCCCCATCTCTCTCGGCCCTCACATGTCGTGCCTGATTCTCCACTGTACCCATAAAATACAGGCTAGAATTCCCTCAAGATAATCTTCTACCAACAATATTTTGCACTAAATTGACTGTCCAACATTGTGTTTTAGTGTGAAATTTATACATTTTACTAAAATCACAGAAGCTGTGTCTATGGCCTTTTTACACTGCTTTATTGTATGCTAAGAATCCCGCAATCAAATGACTGAGTAAGACTAGTCAGCTTAGGTGTTAGAATTCTCTAAGTGACTAAAATCTCCATTTACTGTTCACTAGAGAGTGGCCTACTGAATGTGTAGTGAATCAGCCACCCACAGTCTCAGTTTCTGTTTTCCGCTCTGGTCAAGGTTACCAGTGATTTACTGCTCGAAGCCGACACAGGTCTGCACTCCATTTTAATTCTCCTTGACCTCAGCTCAGCAGTAGACCACAATGTTTTGATCAGCTGTCTGAGGCTTTTTCTTGACATCATGATGCTCTGTATTGGATCATCTCATAGCTGTCAAACAGGTCTTCCTCTGTTATGATTGGAGATTCCTCCTCCTCCTTATGTACTCCTTTTTTTCTGAGGAGTCCCCCAAGGGTCTATTCTGGGTCCTCTCCTGTTCTCTATATACATGCAACCTCTGGGGCATATCATGTGTAGACATGACATTGATTTCCATTGCTAAGTAGATGCCACCCATTTGTATGTCTCGATAAAGCCTGGAGCCACTGATGTCTTTCATAGTACGTACTGCATTGTAGAAATGAAAAACTGGATGTATGAGATTTCCTGCAGCTGAACTACTCTGAATCTGAAGTGATCATAACTACCACCCTAACTATCCCCTTTTTAGTCTGGGTCCCTTGTCAATTAACGCTCATAAAAAGGCTCGCCACCTCTGCGTTATTTTTGAGTCTTTTGATGCTTAAGTGACCAAAGTGGTGCCGTCTTGCTCCACCCAACTCAGACAGTCGGATCAGGTCATTTCTCTGCAGACTTAGAAAAGGTCACCGTGCTTTCAGACTTGACTATTGTAATGCACTTTATTCTAGTGACAGCAAGTAAACAGCAAGTTTAATAACAATCAAACAAACACTGCAGTTAATTCAAAATGCTGCTGCCAAGCCTTTAACACAAGGGAGAGGACTATATCACCCCAATCTGGGCCTTTGCTGTGATGTGTTTGTGTTTTAATCTGTTGACTTTGCCACTGCTTGTTGTCGTATAATTAAGTCATTAATTCTAATTTCTCTCCTCTCTTCAGTTCCTGAGATCAGTTTGAGGCCGACATCGGTGGCCGTGTCCTTCACCACAGAGGAGCCCCTCCTCCTGTCCACCACCCAGGCCACAGGCCCGGCCCCCTCCGCCTCACCTGCGGCCGAGCCCAGCCCGAGCCCCGAGGACGCCACGGCCACCCCGCTGCCCACCGAGGCCGACGGGGAGAGCGGTGCATTCTGGGAGAGAGAGAGGGAGCTGGAGAAGGAGCGAGAACGAGAGCTGGAGAAGGAGAAGGAGCGAGAGAGGCAGATGGAGCTGGAGAGGGAGAGAGAGAAACAGCTGGAGAGGGAGAAAGAAAGAGAGAGGGAGAGGGAGCGGGTGAGGGAGATGGAGAGAGAGCGGGAGAGAGAGAGGGAGAGGGAGAGAGAGAGGGAGCGCGAGAGAGAGCGAGAGAAAGAGCGAGAGAGGCAGAGAGAGCGCGAGCTGGAAAGAGAGAGAGAGCTGGAGAGGATCCGGGCCGCCGCCGCCCAGACCACCGCCGCCCCGCGGTCGCCTGCTGCCGTTCCCGTGGTGACCACCAACCCGGCCACCAGCCCTTCAGAAAGTGCGGCGCCCTCCGCAGGTTCAGATGAC
The DNA here is from genome assembly GCF_000690725.1 of Stegastes partitus. Lineage (NCBI taxonomy): Eukaryota > Metazoa > Chordata > Actinopteri > Pomacentridae > Stegastes > Stegastes partitus. The sequence continues at coordinate 159,103 of NW_007578407.1, read as the reverse complement.
CTGAGCACCACAGAAGAAGAAGAGGACGTCTACCTGTCACCTGAGCCCACCTCGTTTTACCCAGGCTTTGACATGGAAATCACCACAGAAGAAGAGACGTCCACCACAGCAGAGATCACCCCCGAGCCTACGACGGCCGCACCCACCACCACCACCACCACAGCCGCCGCTGTCAGGACCAAGTTCCCCTTCAGGGGCAGGTTTCCCATGACGACGGCCACTCAGGCGGCGCCGACAGAGAGGACGACCCGGCCACAGCAGCCGGCAACAACACAGGTGAGTGTCTCTCATTCATGGTGTTGATAGCGCTGATAGTGGCTGTCCAGGTTTGTGCTCATCACTCACCACAAGAAACCAACAAGTTCAGCACAGCGAGAAGTAGGAAGTGACAACAATAAGACTTACTCCCCCTTGGACCCACTCTGAAAATGTTCTTTATGTAGGCTGTTTTCCACTGCAGGAACTTATGGCCTGTTTTAGGGCCAACTAAACTTTTGTGTGTATTCCAACCGTGAAAACTGCCCCTAAAGAACCTCTTTCAGGGCCAATTTTCAGGGAGAAAATACTTCCACCTCCAGAGTAGATACTGAAAACTCCTGTGTGGGTCTTAATGCTGATTGGGTAAACTTCAAGAGAACAAAAAGCATCATTTTTCTTTCCTCTTGATGTCCAACTTCAACGTGAAATTCACCATGTTGGCTACTATAACAAACCATCCATTGTTCCATTTCCTACTGCAGCTATGTCAACTGTTTGTGGTTATTTGGAGCTCACAGAAGAAGTATTAGGCCACATGGACAATACTTGTTATTATGACCAATTCATTGTAGGGTTTTCTTTCTCTGGGATTGTTGCCATAATCAGAAAAAGAATATCATCAGCCCTAACAGCTGGCTAAACACAAGCAGCCGTACATTAAAATAAATACATTAGGAATAAATAAAATCAAGAAATAAGTGATGACGATAACAAGCCTGACCAAGGATTCACGTATTAGCTCTTTTGATGCTCTTAAGTTAATGGACTCATTTCTGTCAGTACCAATAAAGCACTGAGGTTGGATACCCAGCCGTTCTTCTGACCGCCTCGTTAACAGTGACAGCTTAATTATTTACAGACCAGAGTCATTTCTCTGATTGTGGTGCTTCTGTTTATCTGCAGCCGCTCTGCATTAAACTGTTTAGATTTGTCTGGTTTTCCACATTGTAATTAGGCTGCCAGATTTTATGAAGTGTGTATATGTGTTGGATAATACGCAACTTTCCGCCAATCGGAACACACAGAAGCTCATTGTTTTAAAAGGCGAACATGTGCCATGGAAACTTCTCTGTGTTTAAGTTTCAGCGCAGCGACTCTGTGGAACAAATGTGATTACATCAAATGTAAATTTCCTGTCCTTAGTCTCACTTTTCTTCCTCTTCCTCAGGAGGGCAACAACGAGATGGGCGCCGCGGGGCCAAGCGGAGATTTCGAGATCCGCGACGATCGCCGTAACGGTCTCGGCAGAGGAGTGATGCCAGTGGAGCCTGATCTGCTCGGAAACACAGTGGATGGAGGGAGCTCAGCCGCCCAGCTGCCACAGAAGAACATCCTGGAGAGAAAAGAGGTCTTGATAGGTACGAGTGTCTGTCAGTAAAGGTCACGCTGATGTGTTCTCGTGTTTTTGTCATGTCTGGATTCGTGTCCTGGTCTATCAGCTCTGTGTCTGTCTGTCTCACTGCATGTCTCTCTGCCGAAATAACAGTAATCACCTCTTAGATCGACAGAGCACATCTCCCAGTTGCCTCCTGTGTTCTTTCCCTGCTTTCAGCGAGCTGCTAAGATAAACCTGGCATTACCTCGCGTTCACGTAGTGCGGATTCATCACCATAAGTGAATGTGCTACTTAGCCCAGTTTGACCCATTGAGAACAAGCAATCCTCCTCTTGGGTTATCCAGCCCCTCCTTTCTCCCCCCCTTTTTTTCTCATCGTTCTCCCTCTGGGTAAATCCAATTTCTTTTCAAGTGCCCCCTTCTCCTCTTCCCAAAGAGCTGCTGTAGAAAGCGAGGTAGCAGCCAACTTGCCTGACCTGACTGGCTCTCTGTCTCTCCTTCAGCTGTTCTGATTGGTGGACTGCTGGCGGTGGTTTTCGCTGATTTCCTGGTCATCGGTACAGAGCAGGAGGCAACAGATTTTAGACTAGACTGTGTGATAGAACCAAATCACAGCCTGTCAGGCTTGTAGATTCACAGTTAGTGCTGCGCAGACATAGTCACCTTCCTTATTTTCATCTATTCAAGTAGTATGTGAGAGAACATGGAGCTATTTACCATCTTTGGCATTTCACTTTTATTCAGAAGACTTTTACATTCATATTTTTTCCCTAAACATTATTATAACATTGTTTGCTTGTAAGGCTCAACAATTAATCAAAATATGTCCAAGTGCAATTTCCAGATTGCATTAGCTGCAGTTTATTTGATAAAGGTAAAAAGTGTCAGAACTTATCTTCATAAATAAAGCACCGTGGTGCTACAAAGATGCCCCTGGCTACGAATCTAATTTTCCAGATGTAACCAAAAATCTAAAATCACATCATCATTTTTATATTTGTTTCAGCAGAAAAGAAATGCAAAAAATTACCATTCTTACTAAAACTGTGACTCATATTGCAATCAGAATATCTGTCAGAATAATCCAGTATGATTTTTATTTGCACAGCGTTCTGCTCTGTTTGCTTGTCATCAGGGCGAACTAGAAATTCTGCGTTTTTTTTCTAGGTTTTGATGAAACAATGAAAAAAACTATCCCATCTGTGCCTGTCAATTCCCATCTGGCTTATTTTTCTCCTCAGCTATATGTTTATATTATACTTAGATCACAGTTGGCTTTCATTAAAAAATATCACCCTCAAAATCTATATAATGCTTGACAGTACTACGGCGTTGCGCTGGTAGTTTAATAAGAGTCTGCAGCTGTGGTGGGCTCTGTGAGGCTGCACACAGGCACAGCAGCGCTTTGAGCTTAACCCACTAAGACCTGATGCAACATGTGCGCGTGTTCAGAGGGCGCTGTGGGTCTCAACGGGTTCATCAGCATGCTAAATATGTCCGCGTTCGCTTAATGACAATATTTGCATGCTAAAACTCGTTAATTTAGAAATAAATTCTGTGGAAAGCAGCTGAGACTGATGGGAATGCTTCAGAGATAGTCGGTCATAAACTGATTTCTGACTGGATGATGATGCTCGGGGAAAAGTAATAAGCTTACCAAAGTTGTTAGAATTTGTCCTGAGGGGGAACATTAATATCTGGGCCAGATTTCAAGGCGATCCATCGAACAGTTGTCGAGATATTCAAAATCCTTGATGTTAATGAGGATTTGATTTTGTGGATTCGCAAACAAGTACAGATGGATGACGAATTAAAGGAAAAACCTGAACTCCCTGACGGGGATGGTTTCTTCCAGGATGCCTCCATCCACTGGACACATGAGGTCACTGAATGTTTGAGTCCCAAAATGATGCGATTCATATGTTGTGGCCTTCAGTCGCCAAATCTCAAACCATTTGAACCCCAGTGCGAGATTTAGGACCCAAATGTTTGACAGTTCTCTCCTCCACCACTTTAAGCGGCATGTGGAGGCCCAACACTGAGACACTTTATGTAGGTTTTTCCTTTGATTTGTCACCCATCTGTCGCTCATCTTGTCTTCGTGATGAGAACTTGAAATGATCCAGTTAAATAAGTTCAGTATCACAGCTGTCTTCCACAGTGAAAGCAGAGATGGTAAATGTAGTTATTCACTGCATGATGGCACCAACAAAAAAAAAAAAAAAAACTCCCAAGAAAATTTGTATAGGATTGTTGCGCCAAGTCAAATAGCTGAATACGTATGCAGTGACAGTGTTATTTTAAATCCCCCTGCAGCAGCGGGATAAACAAAGTAAACACACCCCATACAAAGTGTTCTTTAAGCATTTTGGAAAATAACAGTTTGTTTTCTGCTTTGGCATCAATTCCAAGCACTTTAATGAGGGAGTCTTTAACCATTTTGATAGCCGCACACAGCAAGAGCTCATTAGTGATGTGAGCAGAGGAAGGTGGAAAAATGCAGCTGCTGCGGATTGGTTACACCAGCGCCATCGGGTTAAACTACTATGAAGCACTGCAGGGCTGCAATTTAGCACAAAGCTGTTGGCAGCACAGGATGTGTGTTGGCACATTCGGGCTCATCAGTCTTCACTTAGCAGCAAGGTGATAGTGATGCTGTGGTAGATTTGCTCTGCTTTCCAGTACTAGAAATGTGTGTTTGTTTTGTTTTTTTTAAAGCAGCGCATATGTGTCGTGTTGTTAGTCTGCCGCATGACGTAACAGTGGCTCTTAATGGCATTTTAGTGTTTGTTTATGCGTGTTTGTGAGCGTTTCGTAGCATCTGAACCGCAGCAGATTTTGGACTCACTGATGTTCTGTTTGTGTCTCGCTCCAGCGGTGATAGTGGGAGGCGTGGTGGGCGCCTTGTTCGCCGCCTTCCTGGTGATGCTGCTGGTGTACCGGATGAAGAAGAAGGACGAGGGCAGCTACACGCTGGAGGAACCCAAACAGGCCACCGTCACCTACCAGAAACCAGACAAGCAAGAGGAGTTTTACGCATAACACTAGTACGCCAGAGAGACAACACCGCACACCGAGGGAGAGAGAAAGAGCGAGAGAGAAAAGAGAGAAAGATACTCTAACCCCTCCCCTCCTCTTCCTCCTCCTCCTCTTCCTCCTCTCCTTCTCCTCCTTCTTCTTCTTCTTCTCCTCCTCCTACGTCGCTTCCCTCCTCATCTGCCAGCCTCTCCTCATCCCTCTCTCCTCTCGTCTCCAAAACACTTGAGAGCGCCTTTCTCTCTGCGGACTTGGAACTTTCTTTTCAATGAAAATGAGAAAAAAGAGGACAAAAAAAAGGAAAAAAACAACAAAAAAAATCCAAATATATTCAGAAAAAAATAACACATACACACGAGATGTTTTTAAAGTAAATGTTGTTATTAATATTCTACAGATTCTCCTGTTCTGTATGTAATGATATGATTATTTTGTAAAAAAAACAAACAAACAAACGAACAAAGCAAAACACATAACTTGTGTTTTCCGGCACAGAAAAAAAAAAAAAGTTCCTCTTTTGTTTTTAAATGAAAAAGCTTAAAAGAGAGAGGAGAGGGGTGGAGTGGGCTGAGGGAGGACAAGACAGCGCTCTGCCTCCTCAACCCCCTTCACAAAAAAACACACAGAGCGTCTGGTTGGCCGCACAGAGCCGAAGAGGTCAAAGGTGAGAGGAAAGGTCTCTTTTGTGCCTTCCGTCCCTCTGGTGCTCAAAGCAAACACGCAAACATGCAGCCGCATAAACACACAAGCTTGCACACACGCACACACACACACACACACACACACACACACTGCTCGAAGGTGGCTCTGACCTCGCTCTCTGTGCTCGGCCAACCAGAAAACGGTGCTCAACCCTCGGCGTGTTTCACAATGTCAAGGAGCCACTGTGGAAACACTGGCTGGTCGCAGCAAGCCGGCGGCCCCCCTCTGCTCCTCGAAAGCTGTACAAAGACTAGTTATGGATAGTAATAATAATCAATAATATATCAATGTTTCTGGGCTGGATGGTGAATAATAATAATAATAATAATACCATAATAATAATGATACTTAAACAGGAGGATGTGTATTTAGCAGTTTAAAAAAAAAAAAAAAAGTTTATATGTAAATATCAGCGTATCCTTTCTGGCGTCACTAACCATCTGCATGATCATGAAGAGTTTTTATCCATCACATCCGTCATTCACTATAGATGAGCTGTGCTCCCCGTCACCCGCACCAACCAAACACACACGCAGCTGCAGACATGAAAAACTTTTGCTGTGCATTTCGAACACACCACGGACTTTAAATATACTGTAAATCATATCATCCAGACACATATCAAACCCATCGTCATCGTGATAGTCATCACTTGTGATTGGAGCGCGATCAGGTGGTTTCCAGTATGTTATCGATTAGTTGTGGAATCAGTTGCCGGTTGGTTTAGAGTTTGGTCTGTTTGTGTAAAAGCACAACTACATGTCCAGTCATTTAGAACCCTCCCAACACCCAACACACGCCCCCCAACCTTTTTTTTTTTTGCATGCCTCACTTTCTTTTTCTTCCACCATTGGCTCTCTGTTCGGGGGTGGGAGGGGCCTACGGGAAGCGTGAGGGGCTTCAATACAAAAAGTCGACGCAGGGAGTCGCTCCTCAGTGCACTAATTCGAAAAATCATAACATTTGTCGTCAAAACTTCGGTCACGAGAGGAATTAGTGCTCACGAGGCCGGACTCGAAATACCTGCCGTCGGACCCTTTTTTCTTTCGGGGGGGAGGGGGATGGGGAACGTGAGGAGACAGGAGGACTGTGCTTCTATCTAAGAGATTGTAACAATAACCACACCAGTGCGACTGGGCTAGTAGCTTCTATTATACTCAGTACTGTAGAACAAAAATGCATGGGAGTCAAAAACTATACTCGTCTGGGTGTGCGTGCGGATGCCCCCCGTGTGCGTTTTTTCTGTCCGTGAGTTTGAACGCGAAGAAGAAGAAAGGGGGCGAGTTAAAAGTCGGAATGTACTGTGGTCGAGTGTGTGTTTACCTACTCCAGCAGTTTCTCACGCTCTTCCACAGACAGGTAACGCACCTCTTCCACTGCTGTGTGTTTAGTTCACCTGCTCGCCCTCACTGGTGTGAGAAGAGTGTTTGTGTGCGAGTCTACACCTCCATCCGAACCTGCCACCTGTGTATGTGTGTGTGTGTGTGTGTGTGCGCGTGCATGAGTGCTTCACCTTGGTATTTCACAGCAGACTCTTGTGTACACTGACTAGCCTGTCGACGTGTGTGTGTGTGTGTGTGTATGTGTGCGTGTGCGTCTGCGTGTGTTTAGTCCATTCACTGCTGAATGTGGGGCAGCTCGTCCCTCACAGTGGCTATCACACACACTTGACTGTGTCTTCTCACCGTCTGTCTGTCTGTCTGTCTGACTTGTCTACCTGTCTGTCTCTGCGCCCGCCAGGACAGACGGACAGACGACACGCCGCTCTCTCACAGGCAGGAATGATCTTAACACGTACTGTCTTTTCTAAAGTGACCGTCAAAGTGTAAACATGTGCGTTTGTACCCATCTAAGCCTGCGTAGCCAAATAAGACGTGTGTGTGTGTGTGCGTGTGCGAGAACGAGGGTAAATTTGTATGTGTGTGTGAGTATGCATGTGCCAGGATGTGTGTGTGTGTGTGTGTATGTGTGTGTGAAGCCCAGTGGAGGCTACACTACTCTATGTTTGCTGTTCCCATTCCTGTTTTTATACATTTGCATTTTTTTAAGGCTGAGTTTCTGTCATTGGCTGAGTGAGCGAGAGGAGGCGGATCCTCCACGCCACCGCCCTGTCACTAATCTGCCACTCTGTTCCAAATAAAAAAAAACCTGATTGGGTAAATCTGTCCTCTCTGGTCTCTTTTTGATTCAAATGGGTAAATCAATACACCTTTAATCATCCTTTCTGCATTTCATGTGATGTGCTTGGTCAAACAACAAAGCAACAAAAGGAAAAAAAATTAATTGCACTTCCTTGACTCTTCTGTGCACTTTTATTAGCGGTGGATCGTCTCTATTTATAACCACACTCCTTGTCCTCGCCAAATCAACCTGTTAAAGACCCCCCACCAACCGCCTTCTGTGCAACTCACATGTACCCTACCACCTTCTTGTTCCCATTTAATTTGATATTTTGGGAAATATTGGCCCTCTTGCTCAGAGTAAGGTGGGAATGAAGCCACCCTCATGTCGGTACAGTGAACATGAAGCCACGGGCAGCAGCTTAGCTTAGCTTAGCGCATGACTGGAAATGGGAAAAGAGGTATCTTTACTATATTCAGTGTGGAGATGCATCATAATTAATCGTGGCTAATGTAGACTTTGAATGGAAATTTTGGCCCAAAATGAACATTGCACAGGCAGATAACTTCTTTGAGGCTAAAAGTTTCTAGTTTTGTTTAAAAATGTCACATAAAAATACATGTGGCACGTTTTAACTTGATGGTTTCCTTATTTTCCCAGTGCCATATATTTGCACCTGTCATTTGGCCGTCATGGTACCAGTAGACAAAGTAATATGGAAATTCTGCTACAGAGGACACTTGTTCTCTGCACTTAGGTGGGAGAAAAAATGGTGCATATATTGATATCAGCACGTCACAAATCTGCAAAACTCATTCCATCTCAAATCATCAAACTTTTTTAACAATTCTGCTCGACCGTCTCTGATTTGCTTGAAATTTTTATAGCGTAAAATTGAATGTTTATTAAGATAATTGTGAAATTTTCGCTTGATATATCAAATACTTTCTGAGATACAGTTTCTTTAAAAAATGTCTGTTGACCCACTTTTTTTTTTATCATGTTTCTTCAGGCACTGAAATTTGAGGCTGTGTTTGAACAACATTTCTGAAACTATCCAAGATAAAAGCCTGAAATGTTTGCTTTTATTTCTCATGTCATTGATTCAGAATCTACAATATTGGCTAAGTAGATCTCTGATTATGGGTGAGCTGAAAAAGAGAACATTTGAAGCTGTCATGAAAATCCCACCTGTGAGCACACCTTAACAAAAAAAAGAAAAAAACGCCATAGTGCAGATACTATTTTAAATATCTAGTTTATTCAAAGGTTTCAAGCAAATCAGAGATGGTCAAGCAGAATAGCCCTGATTTGAGATGAAATAACCCACTCTGAAGTTCACAGATTACAATTATATGTCTTGTTCATTCAGGGCATAGTAAAATGCAGTGGAGAAAATTGCAAATTGTGTTTTTACCGGTGATTATATGCTGATCTATTTCCTTGGCCAGGTAGAGAGAGCTTTAGAGCTACAAGTAGATGGATTTTGCTACCTTTAAATTGAACCAGATGACCTGTTTCCAGTCTTTATGCAAAGCTAATTGGCTGCCGGCTACAACTGCCGTCTTCTCGTGCCAGTTTCAGCAAGAAATCAAGTTACGTTGAACTTCTTTAATGCACAGTTCACACACAGAACTATACACTGCTGCTTCATTATTTTCCCAGAAACCAATGACTGTTCCCGTCCTGCAAGAGGAAAACATATCCTCAGACATTCTTTTCTTATAGGGTTCCCTCACCAAACAAGGCTAAAACACGAGGCACCAGATCCACTTCAGCTAATATTGCACTTCAGTTGTGCTAATTCCCTGACAAACGCACCATTAATCAAATCACCAAAACTAATTAACATGCAATGAACCTGGGGTTTTTGGAGCCTCTAGGCATTAAGGTAATCCAGCTTGTTAATGTAATAATGCATCTTTTTCCATATACACACACTCTTTGTGTACACACCACAATCAGCAATTCTGCTTTTACTTAATGAAGTATTGTAATTAATGACTTTTAAATGCGTCTCACCGCAGTGAGGTCTGGGAGTTGAATCGACTGAGTCGGCGGGGCCCAGTTCAGTTTCTATGTTCTCCCTGCTACTGTGCGGGGTTCCTCCAAGTGTCTGGTTTCCTCTCATATGCATTCAGTTTAGATTAAATTGCCTGTAGGTGTGATTTTCAGAGTAGAACAGTCCTCCTACCTGTCCACTGTTTACTCCACCTTTTGCTCAGTGTCAGCAGGGACAGACTGCCTTCCCTGTGACCCTGCTAAAGGATGAAAGGATGCAGATAGTGGATGAATTCATTTTTATAATGGCAGAAATTACATAATAAATGATTCAGCTGTATAAATATTCCATTTTAGAAAGCTTAAAATAAAAAAAATCTGGAAAATCAGGGCAGCATCAGAGAGCTGGAGAGGCGGAGCATGTGTTGGTATGAAATCAGAATATCACCAGAAGTACCTGCTGCTTGGAAAAGCCTCCACAAGATGCACTAATATACTTAAGCTTGTAGTTTTCAACACAGCTAATCCTCCTGAGCTAATGTTTTACTGCTTTGACTTCATTAATAGTTCTCCCTCCACCCCCTAATTAAAGCTGCAGTAGTTTGTAACATTTCTACAAGATTGAATTTGGCAAAAACATACATTCTGGTGACCTCTAGTAGCAGGTAGTGGTGTATTTTTTACATGTGCAGGTTTAAAGATTTCCATCTCAATTTGTGGCGCTCACAGCGATTATAAAATGCATTCAAAAACCACCTCTTTCTAGACACAGTGTCCAGGTTACTCTTCTAATCCAGAGATGAAGCCATCAACATAACTACTACTCTTAACAGGAAGTCCTCTTGTTCCAGTGAACACTGCAGTCATTGTGGTCTGAGGATTATCCACCAGCACATTGTTGCTGTAAAGACATGCTGCTGTTGAATTATTTAAATGTCTTTTTTTTTCTCTTACGCTGTGTGCATGACAAATGAAATTCCATTTGTATCCATTTCACTGCGGTAGAAGAAGACGTTTCAATGATAGATATCTCAAAACCTGGAAGCATAAAGCTAAAACCGTCTGAGTGGCTTGATGAGGTCAGAGAGAAAATATGTTTGTTTTTTTTGTAATGTGGGTGAACTGCTCCTTTATATTCTCGGCCTTCGCTGTGGCTCAGCTCTGCCTGGGTTGCTCAAACTTGAGCTCGTGCTCATGGCTCCACTCGGCATTGGAAGACGCTGAAACAGTAGATAAATATATTTCGGTAACATACATTCAATAGAAGTTGCGTGCAGACTCAAAGTCTCTCTCTGAGTTATCACACACCAGCATTAGCTTGGCCTACATACCATTTCTGACCCACTGACATTACACGTAGCAGCTCTGGTCTCCTCGGTGCTGCGTCTGACAGAGCCATTGTATATGTATATGTATGATCACAGCCTCTTAACACTCTATTTACACTTGCTTAACTCTGCAGACCCTCAGGGGAGAAACAGATGTTATTATTCTTAACTCTTCACATAAAAATGTACTTCTGCTGTGAAATAATTAGGTAAACTGTCCGTGGGGATTTGCGAGCACACAGGAAAAAGAATTTATTCTTCAGTTTATATTCTCAGCACTACACCAGATGAGACCAAGGTCACCTGATGTGGAGGAGTAGTGAGTTTGCAGCTGGCTATCTCTGGATCCAGTGAAGCCAACAAGCTGTCCTGGCTTCGGTAAGTGGGCTGCTGATGTGGAAATATGCCTCCACACAGAGGCTGAGGGGGGGTTTGTATATGAGCTTCCTCTGGCAGGGAGGGGTACAACCCAAGAGCAAACAGGGAGCTGGGATGGACTGAGGCAGGTTGATGTGCCTGGGGCCCAACCAGTACCCCATCTGGTGGGGGAGAGAGGAACAACTGCAGCAAAGACAAACTGACTTGGAACCTAATGTTAACCTGCATTTTTCAGTTTTAGCATGACTGAAAAAAACAGGTCTGATGTGTGTTTTAGTCCATTTTAGATGTTTCTGGAATTAGAAGCTTAAATGATCGGGGCTGTTTATTCTCACCTTACAACTGTGGGTTCCAGTCTGGGGGTCACCATGATCACAGGATTATTGACTGAAATGGAAAACAGATGTAATATGTTTCAGATAGGCCTCAGTTACCCAGTAAGTTTTCTTCTTCTTTGTCTACAGTTTAGTGTGTAAAAAAACAACAATTCATCAATGAGGAAAAGAAACTCAGTACATTTACTCAAGCATAGTCTTTTTAAACATTTCCTCTTCACTACATTTCAGAGGGAAATATTGCACTTTTTACTAGACTACCTTTATGTAACAGCTTCAGTTACTTGTTAGATGAAGATTTTCCACAGCAGATAATAAAACAAGCTTTTACGTTGCAGCACATTGTTAAAGATTAAACAAGTGGTTTCTAACCTTTTTGCCCACTTTGATGTCTTACAAGAAGCAGCGTGTAGTCGAGCTCACTTCTCAGATGTCTATCAGTTGTTATGATCTCCACAAAACAGTGATTTTCCCTCAAAACATTTCACATGGATTCCTTTTAATAAATATTCAGATGATCCGATATCTCATCAAAAATCTAAGATTAGAGAAGAAGTCCAAAAACAGATTTGTGATACAGAACTTTTAAAAAAAAATTCTTTTCTCTGCCATTAATCATGTGATGACCCCTCTGGTTTATCTGATGTCCCTGCTAGTAAAATTGTATATAAAACTGAATATAGAGCTCCACCTGCAGCAGCTACAACAGTAACATGCTGCTGATACACTGATGCTTCGCTATTAATAATCTGCTGGTGGCAGATATATTAACATATCAGTCAGAGGAAACAAACCAGAACTTTTGCTTTAATACTTTAATGACATTTTGCTACAGATACTTTACATGCTGTACAATGGATCTGAATACTTCTGCAAGTCTCCCCCAAAACTGCAGTCTCTGTATTTATACCTAAAGACGTCCATAACAATCTAGTCTTAATACCCTACAGCAAATTTAATGGTGATATGCTTCGCAAAAGTGTACTCATGTATAGAAAAGATGTTTTATTTTAGCCCTCTCTTACAACAGCAACCAAAATGTAATACTCCTGCAGCCAGTTTTATGAAAATACGACATATTCCAGTTCCAACATAATGAATGCATGGAGAGCATCACACCTGCATTAGCAGCGCTGCACTACCTACCTACCTACAGAATAGGTTTTGGGGTTATTTTGTTTGTTCATAAAGCCATGCATGAGTTGGCACCAGGGTACATTTCAGAACGTCTCCACCTCCACCCCCACCTCCATCTCCAGGCCTCTTAGATCCTCTTAACAGCTGCTTTTATCTGTTCCATGATTGAGGCTGGTGGGTAACAGACATCAAGCCTCCAAAGCTTTGGAATGGCCTTCCTCTTTCAGTCGAATGTTCCTCCTTCACTAAAATGTTTTAGAAAAAATTACATGTTTTCAATGGCTTTTGCTCTTAATGGTCTTCATATTTTTGTATTTTATATTTGTCTTATTCCAGAGATTGATCTTACAAGTTGTTATCCTGTTTGTCTTGTTTATTTAATATTTAATATTTATAGATTTTCCAAGTTTTGTCCGGTTTTCGATCTTGCTTTTCACATATGTTTTTGTTGTTTCCTGTCTTTTGTGGCTCAACTCAGGTTGTTTGAAAACGTACTGTATGAATAAACTGGATGGGATTTGATATTGTCAACACAATTTTTTGCTAGAAGGTTTGGATAATAAGACAAAACACAAATAATACAAAAAAAAACCTTGTTCAACTATTAGAAACTTTGTTGGTTTGGTACACACAGCTTTAGATTAAACTGGTTGCAAATGTATATATCACCAAGTAAACTGATCATCTAAAACTGTGAAACATAAATACTCTCATGTTCAGTAAATCTAAACAACTGGATATACAGCCAATTAAACTACAATACAAAAACCAAGATAGATGGCTGCCAACTCTCAAACCTCAATCTCCAATATTGACAATCACTAAAACTGATTGAGAAAATTCATGTTTTTTTTTGTAGTCTTATATGATGTACACACACACACACACACACACACACACACACACATCTATCATACATATATATATATATATATAACAATTATTAATGCTTCATGTTAATTTATTTGAATATAGTGATTTTTAAATATTCAAACATTACATATATTTATATAATTATTTAAAAAACATTACATTTTAAAGTCAGAATTAATTTACAAGCACATACATATATGTTTTTTTTTTTAAATGACTAAATTGAAAATATGTGTCTTTGTGTTTACAATGATCTCATTTTTAAAATCATTACATTTAAAATTAATTTAGCATTGTCCCACCCCCACGTGCCCGTTTGTTTTCATGCTGTCTCCATGCAGGTGTTCTCACCGCTGATTGGCTGCCTCGGTTTCACTCTTCACGTGATAATTCTCCGTCACACAGCACTGAGACATCTAATCAATCAATCAACCTGATTAACCCGCAGCCCCACAGCTATCCGCTTCGTAACCCTGCGTGCCTTAATTGATTATTAGTAGGAGTTTATTGGATTTTGTCGGTGGCCTGAGTCGCTATGGACGAAGACGGTGTTTTAGCTGAAGACTTTGGTAAGAACCCTGCTGCTGCCCTTTAATTGTTTCATTGGCTCGTTTGTTCACCTGCCGAGGAGGAGCGTCACACTCAACTTTCTTTTATCACTTTGAAAACTTTGAAAGACTTCAATTTAAAGCTCATAATCTGTCCTGCGAGTGCGGCTCCCAGTGCTGCTGGGGTCCGCGGAGACAATTTTTTAAAAACTCGGTTATTAACACCGGCGACCCGGCGTTTGGAGACGGGGACAGGTTAGCAGGTTTAGCAGCAGCTAGCCGGTCGCAGCTAATTAACGGGCAGGTGAGGCGGCACGAGGCGCTGCACAGCTGGGACGCTAATTAAGTCACCGCGGCGCCTCCTGAGGACGCTTATCAGCCTTTATTCAACCCGCAGGTCACCGCAGGACTCAGGAAATGTGAAAGAAATAACTCTCCCAGCATTATCAAGTTACTTCTTTCAATATAGGTTCTTCGTCTGGTGAAGTAATCAATATTTATGGCCTGCAGGGGCTTCAGCTCAAGGTGAAATTCACTGATATGAAGTCACGTCACATGAAACAACGTGGAGCCCATCACAGATTGAATCATCAAGGGGGAGGGAAAACACGCACTCTGTCACTCAGCCAGGCCCAATGAAGCCAGAATTTTGTTCATAAATTGAACAATGTGATCTAAGTCACGCAAAATACCAATTTTACACACACAAGTACAGCATGCAATATAAATTAAGGCTTTTTGTTTTTCTGACACACAATGAAAGAAAAGAGAGTTGTTGGACCAACCTCAATAAGTTGCATCAATTGGGAACATTGCGACTGAATAAGTCATTTTAATGCCACTGGTTGAAGTTAGATCCACTCAAGCCATTTAATTCATCTCAAATGAGCTTTGCTGCAATTTAATTTTAGGACGTAAGTAAGAAAATTCAACTTAAAAGCTTCCAATTTTTCCCACTGGAGTGCTGGCTTCTACCAAACATGAATGTAAAACATGATTTTGTTATTGATTTATATTTGAAAGCTTACATTTGGATGCAGCATAGTTCTGCTGGTTAGCTGACATAACAGTAATTCCAACAATTTTAATACTCACTAATGATCTAAGTCATGCAAAATACCAGTTGAAGTTTTACACACACAAGTACAGCATGCAGTATAAATTAAGGGTATTTCCGACACACAATGAAAGAAAAAGAGAATTGTTGGACCAACCTAAATAAGTTGCATCAATTGGAAACATTGCAATTGAATAAGTCATTTTAATGCCACTGGTTGAAGTTAGATGTACTCAAGCCATTTGATTCAATTTTAGCAATTTAATTTTAGGAAGTAAGTAAGAAAATTCAAGTACAAGCTTCCAGTTTTCCCCACAGAAGTATTAGCTTCTACCAAACATGACTGTAAAACATGATTTTGTTGTTGGACTTATTCTTTACTTTCATTTGCGACCTTGTTAGAAGAAAACAGCAGTTGAGTTGCAGCAGAAAAATGTAAAGAAATCTGGATGTCAGACGCACAATACTAAAGAAGTAGTAAACCTAATCTTCACACATTCACTGAAATTTGTCGAAGGATGAAGTGTAAATTTAAGTTGATGGACTTCACAAAGTAAAATGCCTTCACCAATCAGAAAGATTTGTGAGATTTATTTTAAACAACTTTTTACTTCAACTACAGCTGAAATACACTTTATACAGTGCCTGGCATCACTACAGCAGAATAGATGAAACAAGTATGGATCAATCAAAAGTATGGTAGTACATGTGTACGCAGAAACATACTGAAAGATCTTAGTCCATTTAATCCATTTAATTTCTAAAAGTGCAACGTTGCATGTGTATGTAAAACAATTAGAAATTGCATAACATTTTACATTCTACCTTTAGTACTTTAGTGGAAAGCAGAGGCTTTTCTCCTTGAGGTCTGGTCTCCTGTCTGTTGGAGAGGACCAAAAATCTACAAGACATCTGGCATCAAGGATCAGAACAGATAAACCTCCAAGTAACACTGGTTACTTTTGCCCATTTAAATGTTTGTTTTTTCCTTTAGTGAAGTACACACTACATTCTTTGCTGATGCTGCTTTTAGACTGATGTCCCACTCCTCCTGAAGGAGCTGGTGGACATTTTTGGGGGACATAATCGCGTTGTCAGACACATCCATCTAGAAAATCGTGAGGCAGATTGTCTGTCCTACTATATCACTACTATGCTTACTGTCTGAATCTATTTCTTAGATGACAAATGATGGACATTCAAGTCCCTGACTAACTGACATGTAGCAGTCAGCAGTCCACTCTTGTCTTTCTGTTGTCATCTTTGGTGTCATGTCATTTCAATAAAGCTGCGTTTTAAGGTGTTGTTGTGCAGTCACTGGTCAAACGAGTGTCTCTGTGTTGGTTACACTATCTGGTTATTGTCTTTAACTCAGTTGTCCAGAGTTTGCCACCAGTTGAACAGCTCAAAACCGTTTTGTGCACAGTTACCTAAATGAAAACCTTTTTCTGAATTTTTAAAAAACTTTTTCTTTACGTCAGAAAATAAAACCATTTGCATGCTGCATTTATATTTTTATTCAGTGTAAATCACAAACACAAGTTGTATGAAATTCAATGACTGATAATGTTAATTCGATTGTTGTGGAATACTGCTGGCACACGGATATGGAAGGAGGAGGATAATAGTTGTAGGCACGTCCATGTGATGAGTTCTTTGTCCTGGACAATGAAGTGGGTGATCATCTTGAACAATGCCGTTCACACAGTAGCATAGATGCTTCCAAGAATGTTTATAAAATTACTGTGAGGTACTAATTTGATAAAAGTTATTGGATGTAGGCTATAATTGTCTAGACAAAGAATAATGAGCTTTGCTACGTTTATACAGTCTATTGTTGTAATAGAACTTGGAGGTAATGAACCACCTGATGCACAGCTTTGTCATGTATTATCTCTTTAAAGACTGTAAACTAACAATCTTCTAACGAAGATGTTGCATTTTGGGCATTTTAGCTTTGGATTTAGAAAAATACTGTGTTTTTTAAATTTAAATTTTTTGCTGTTTCTGACACATTACAGACCAAAAAGTTAAAAAAAAAACAAACAAACAAAAAAAAAAACATTACTTAATAGGAAAAAAAAATCAATTGTGCACAAAGTACAAAGCCTTCTCCTCACTGCCAGCTGTATAATTCTGGTTTTGAAGTCCTGAATCCTATATTTTCTGATATTTTTTTGTTATTTATTCCCACAGGAATTTTAAAATACTCTCAATTACAAATATTCGATATGGAAATACTCAAGTCAAGTCAATTTTATTTATATGGTGTGATTTCACTACTTGCATCGTCTTTGATGCTTCACATAGAAACCTTACAGTCAGCCTATGTTAAACACAGCATGTGTTATGTGAAAAGACTGTCTTTAAGTGATCAAATCAATAAATATATTGTTCTGAAGAAATTATGACCAGTAGTAATGGGACATCATTCGAAGAATTAGGTGCTAATGTAAAACAATGCAAATACAGAGACACTTAAGTCACTGCTTTACAGGGATAAAGTACCAGTTATCATATTGTGTCTTGATGAAAGCGATCCAGGCCTTACAAGACCTGGACTAGAGTGTAAAGAATTTAAAAACTCTCACTTCATTCTGTTGCAGACTGTCCAAGCCTTCTGTGTGAGGAACTGGAGGATTTGGAGACAAAGAGCCACCAAGGGAAGATAAGCAGCAGGAGGAGGAGGAGGAGGAGGGAGAGAGAGGAGGAAGTGTTCAGTCAGAGGGAGGATGAAGAGGCAGGAGAGGAGACGGAGCGAGAAGAGAAGGAGGGGGAGGAGAAGAGAGAAAAGAAAGTTGTATCAGAGAAGGAAGCGGTGGTGACAGAGGGAGAAGAGGAGGAGCAGGTGAAGCCTGAGAGTAGGCTGGAAGCGGAGGAGGCACAAGAGGTGCAGATGGAAGACAAGGAGATTGAGGACGCCAAGGAAACAATGGTTGATAAGCAAGAGAATAAAGTCAGAAAAAGTTTAGAGCAGAAAGAGGAGCAGAAGAAGAGTAGGAAGAGGCGAGGTAAGAAGCAAAGTGAGCCGGTGAGAAACAGGAGAGAGGTAAAGACTGATGGTCTGACGTTTGAGGAGGAAAAGAAAAGTGAGATACAGGAGGTGCCAGCCATGAGCTCAGAGGAGAGCTCGGCTCTGTCGGAGCCGGCCATCGGCCTGATGAACAGTTGTGACTTGTCTGACTCAGTCTACTTGGGTTTTGGTGGGACAGGGCTGTATTGTCCCCCAGTTCCTATCCCCCTGCTGTACTCCTCACAGCCTCCGGCCCCGGTCCAGTCTGCAGCTCCTCAACCATCGGGGACAAAAAGGCCTCACAGCCCCCCTCAGCCTCACAGTCTCCCCCAGCAGGGCCCACAGCCTCTCGAGGTGAGGAGAGGCCATTCACTTGTTCACTAAAGATCTGTGAATGTATATAAAGAACAAGATTGTTCGTGAACCAATTTCCTCACATTTTAAAGAACCCTTAACACATGCGTTTCCTTTTAATGTCCTCTTAAAAGTAAGTACTGCAGACTCTTTGAGTTGTACGCTCACACACTCAAACTGAGTGAAATATTCACACCAAATGCTCTGTGTTCTTTATCATTCCATCTGTTTGGGAATTGCATGTCTGCTGCTCCATTTTAGACTCAAAGTTCAGACAGATTTGAGATCTTTGGAAACTTTAGAACGTTTATAAGACAAAAATAGAGATGTGTGTTGAAATCATTTTTGGCTGCTGAGCGTGAGACATAACCTCCAAGCCAACACACAGTTCTGCATATTTGAGTAAAGCTCAACAGGTTTATAAAAATCACTCATTTGCTGTGCATAATAATGTGTCTGAAATGATGCACACCTACAACCCTCTGCATTATTAATGATGCAGCTGTGCAAGTGACATCCTGGATCGGAATATTTGGCTCAGTGTGTGCTGGAGTGTCATATTAGTAGGTGACCGAGATTCATTAAAACATTGCAACGAGCACATACACACTGCGGCAAATCATTTCATCTAAATGTAAAGCTTTTGTAAGGGGAAATGGCAAAATGTGATTATATTGTATCATTATTTGACAGTGACAGACTGTACCTACACCATGAAATGTGATTTATTTTTTTTGTCCACCATCCAGAATTGTGGATAATAATAGATAAAGTCATGGGTTGAGCAACAGCAAGAAATTTCAATTCCCCTGATTTCAAGCTTCAGCATTTCTCCTTCTGAAATCTAAATTGAACAGATTAAATCAGAAAATCAGTTTGTTGACTTGCGAGTACATCATGTTGGATCATATAGAGTACCGACAAGTGTGTGAGCATAGTAGAGCTGAAATTAATAGACTGAATGACAGGAGGTTAATTATCAACTATCTTAATAATCGATCAGTTGCTTCAGTCTTTTTCAAACTAAAAAAAAACTTTCCGCAAATGTGTTTGCTGATGGTAAATTTGATACCTTTGGATTTAGATTGGCTTCCAGACAAAGCAAGCAGTGTGCAGACATTAGTTTGGGCCTGGGGAAATTGCACTGGGCATTTTATTATTTTCTCTGACATTTAAAGGACCAAGCAATTAACAGGAAGTGAGAAAAATCATTACCTGCAGGCTACAGCCCAACAGTATAGACATGTCACTGTCGCACTTTGGGGTTACATAGAGAACACTGGAAATTAATTACTAGGTCCTTGAAGACCTGAACCAGCTTTTAATTTTATTGTGTCACTGTTGCATTGCTTTCTGTGGGCTGAAACATTCAGCTGTGCGCTCCTCTGTAAACCTCATTTTTGTTTTGGCAGACACTCTCATTGTTGGCTTTGGACGTCCTCCAAAACTGTATTCAGCTTTAAAGAAATGAGATTATCAAAACAATGAGAAAATCAATGTTTTTAAAAGAACAGCACAGTCAAGTTAATATTATTTAACGTGAATTTGACTGAGATAATGAGGTAATGCCGGTCTGGTTCATGGCAGATGGAGATAACTCAGGTCTACTCCACCCGACGCTCCATTCGCTACAGCGCCAGGGGCCGAGGCCGGGCCCTCAGCTTCCCCCTGCTGCCTGGCCTGGAGACCGTGGACAGCTGCCTGCTGCCTCCTGCACCGAAGAAGAAGACGCGGACACTCTACAGTACCGGTGAGGGAAATGTCTGTTTGTCCACGTGTGTTCGGATTTGACCGCTATGCAAAAAGTTGACCTGTGTTTTGTGTGTGTATGAACATGTACACTTGCATGCAGATCAGTTAGAGCATTTAGAGGCCCTTTTCCAGGAGGATCACTATCCAGACGCCGAGAAGAGGAAAGTCATCGCTGCTTCAGTCGGTGTCACACCTCAGAGGATTATGGTTAGACCGTCATTTTCCTCTTTGGATCCTCTAAGGAATTGTACTCAAGACTTCGAAATATCTGTTAGATTTTACTGTCTTCTTAGTCTTCCACACTCACCCTGTTCAGAGCACCTTCTACTTTCTCACCACCATCCTGGGTCATGTTTGCTGACATCCAATGTATTGTGTTCCTGTGGATGTTTCGGTGTCACAGGTCTGGTTTCAGAACCGCAGGGCCAAATGGAGGAAAGTTCGCTCCATCACCGCAAAGGTTGAAAATGGACCGAGCAGAGCTGAATGCAGCAGTAGCAGCAGCCCACATCACCAGAGCAATCCCACACTGGCACCCAAGTATTACAGTCTTGTCATATGTGTGTTTTTTATTTCATTTAAGCTTACTTGTTGTCTGATTTCTTGTTAACTATGTTTTCTCGTATTTCAGTAAGGGAGCGCCTATTTCTGGTCACTATGCTACCAAGCTGCCCCAGCTCGCACCAGCGCTGCCGACTTTCTCCATCCTGTCCACTGAGACCCCACCCTCCTACAACAACCTTCTGGCCAGCTTCAACAGCCCAGGTGTCCACACACATTTACACACTTTATGGAAATATATTGTTTTTAATGCGTTAGGTTGTTTCACATTAGTTTCGTTTCACAATAATTCTGTTTTTGCCTGAGTCAAGATGCCTTTGCAAAATTATAAGTTTAGCTAAATGATGAACTCAACTTTTCATTGTCTGTAAATCAAGTAGAAGGGAAATGGCAGCCTCTCTTTAGCTAAGGGTTTCACAACATTTGCTCAGAAGCCTAGTGTTAAGAAAACGTTTTATAGTACAAAAATTGTAAACAGAATTGTGACATTCATGGTATTTAATTGATGTCAGGGCTGCAGACCTACTTCTTCACGGAAAGCACAAGATTTGGTCGCACCTCCACATCGCTTTTTGGGTACAGCGTGGCCTTAATTAATGCATGCTGATGAATAGTTGTCTTCGTTTACCCTGGTTTTACACTAACGTAAAGATTGATAGTTAAGTTAGACTTCATATTTACAAATTATGTTAACCATATCAGTTTTGTCACCAGTCTTTTGCTGGAGGTTTTCTGACATTATTCCTATAAACTGCACAGGATGAACTCTGCACTTGCCGAACAGCTGATGTATAGACACTAGAATTTATTGTCATTCCCTAAACCCTGCACATGCAGGCTAAGGTAGATGCTGCCAGGCAACTGCATCAAAAATTCCTTTGAAAACAGTGAAATAAGGTGTTGTAATGTCGATTTTAAATTAATTAAGTGATTTCATCTACATGGATTGCTTTCTAATTGCAGAGTTGTGTACAAACAGAGAATTTATATGTTAATACAGCAATTGATCACATTTGTTTAATTATGAGAGGCCAAAATCATAATTGTTAGTACTTTTCATTTAATTCATTTAATTGTGATTCAATGTAGTAGTTCTTCTTCTTCACAGAGTCGGTCGGTATCTCCCTGCCTGCACCTGCACTCTTTATCGACAGGAGTATCTGAGTCAGGACCTCTCCTACTCTATCATCATCATCATCATCTTCCTCTCTCTCCTCATTTTATTTTTTTAAAATAATCAGCTATGGACTGCTTCATCATTGGGACATGCAAGAATTAATTGTATTGTTTCACACATCAGGTAGAGAGACATTGGCTGAGCCAGTGAAGATGAAGAATTACAAATTTCCATCACTGCAGCTAAAGCAGCTGCTACCTGCACTGGCCAGAAGCCTAATGATCATCATACACTCACATGAATGCAACCATGTGAAATGTTTATTCACAGAAAATGCTTGCAGTCTGGAGCCCTGGACGTGCATCCTGTGGTCATGTTCAGAGTGATAAAGCACAGCCCAATGATTCACTTCAGTGAGACCTCTGTGATTGCATAGCGAGATGTCAACTTAAAGAGCTTTGGAAAAAAAAATCAGGTCGTCCAGCGAAAGTGTTGAAGTTCACTCAGTTATGTTGTAAAACAATGAGGTGTCCTCTAAGGTAGTTGCAAGTTTGATCTCATTAAATTGCTAATAGTGAAATTAGTGGCTTTATCACCACATATTAGCAGTTTGTAGCAGTACAAACCATCTGTCTTTAGTTCATTTTCTAACACAAGGGGAGCTTTATCTTGAGGCCAAAAAAAGTCATGAATTACGCAGGTTCAGGCTCAGCAAACTTTCGCCCGGCAGCATTTTGAGACAGTAAAATCACTTCCAAACTAAACTAAAGCTTCTCTCTAATCTCAGTTTTAAATCTGCTTGTTTTATCTCCAAGGTCAATGCAGAGCGAGAGATGCAGGCCAGCACCAACTTTCATCTCAGGGGGGTTTGACGGAGTATCACCCCCGTCCCATGCACAGCCCTCCCCCACTGCGTCGAGCCAGCCTCCCCCTTTTCACAACGACCTATAATCCCACCAACCCCGCTCCGCCTATCCTCAACGCCCCGTCCCACACCCCATCTCTCTTCCTGGACGCCCTGGAGGGTGGCTCCACCTTGGCCCATCGTGACTCCCAGTCTCTGCAGACGGACACCAGGTCAGTTCAGTTCACAGCAAACTGTGACATGAATACTAGAGGACGATTCCAACATGGACGGATACAAGAGCTGACAGGAGGATAGAGAGTAGGCAGAGAGGGATCCTGTGAAATAAATATGATGATAGCTCACACAGTGCCTGTAGTAGCGGGGAGTCAGTTTCAGCTGGTGCTCTAAAGTATTTCAGAAATCATGCTGAGAGACATCTCGGTTAGTAATTGCTTTGAACAAAATTGTGTTTGTTTGACTACAGTTATGTATCACAGCACTACACCCCCACCATACACCCCCAATGCAAGACAATACAAAAACAATGAATATCAAGAAATTTCCTAGTCCCACTGTTAAGAGACTTTAAGCATCAATCCAAAAAGGAACACAGTGTTATTGGAACTATTGTCTACAGAAAATATAATTCCTTTAAAAATGGTTGAGAGCGTCTTCTGTAGGCTCAATGGGGCATTATGTGACATCACCACCTACAACAGTGTTGCGTTTGAATGTTCAGTACTTTGGCACATTCACATCCACTGAGCTGGTGTGGCAGCAAAAAAACTCTGATGAATAATCAGAGAACCTGAAAATATAACCCTTAATCTACCTGCATGGCTGGATATTAAAAGAAGTAAGAGATTGTTTTTAGCCATGCTGGCAACATTGCTGTTAGGGTTACTCTTTGGTAGATAAAAATACTTAGTCTTTTTGGACTGACAGGCCTTTCACTCCTTTGCTGGCAGTATTGAGCCTTCTCCACACACTTCCTTGTGTTGCTCCTTGCCTGGTCTGACTCACTGGATGTAGACTTTGTCTTTCTTTTCCCCTCCCGCTATCTGCATGTTAATGTTTTCAAAGGCAACTTTGGTACAGGAAACAAAACAACCTCCAAGCAGCCACCTACATGCTGAAAACGGCAAGTTTTGCCAAGGATGTGGGTCTTGTAATAAGGCCGGCCTGCTTGATTCTTTTGGTGAATTGGCCATTTTATTCATCTCACATTGGTATTTTGCCGTGGGACCATCACTGCATCATGGGCTTAGTACCACCCAAGATGATTGTGGTTGGTGTAAATAAACACAAATAAGTCAGAGCACTTTTTTCCCTGATAGCAGAATGATAATGAGGTGCAGCAAACCATTCTTTAGGCCCGATACAGCAGACAAGGACACCACTCCTTGCCTTTTTGCACTAAATCATAATTATTGAAGAATCAGGAGATTAGGTGTTTATGACCATAGAGGTAACTCTTTGAGTACTCATTAAATATCTACCTATGTGCATTCATCACAAAATCCTTCTTTGTGTTGTCCTCAGTTCACTGTTTGACTTTGCGGAGAAGCTCGACTACATGACATCCAGCCAGCAGAACAACACTATGTCCTACCAGCTCCAGACCTCCTACCCCACCAGTCAGCCTCAGCACCAGCCACAGCACCAGCCTCAGCACCAGACTCAGCACCAGCCTCAAACATCTCTGCCCCACATGGCCTACCTCACCCCCACCCCCTACCTCACCCCCAATCCTCCAGATTCCAACCCTACCTCCTACCTGACCTTTGCCCCTGGAGGAAACTCGACTGGTGTGGTGACCTACTCCACTGGAGGCCATGCCTACTTCCAGTCTCAGAGTGCAGGGCAAATTCTGCTGCAGCCAACTGGTCACCATGGTGAGTCTTTGCAATTAACTGACATCTGATTAATTTAGGCATCCAAAACTCGCTAATCCAAGGTCTCGTCGGATGTGCAAATCAGTAATGTGGAAATTTTAAAATCATTGTTAGGAGTGTTAAAATACTGCAGAATTTATTTAAAGAACCAAAAAGTGGTTTGACTGAAAGCAAACCTGGAAAGCTCCAGTAACATGATAGTGGTGTGGATCACTTGGTCCCTGAGACGCCCCAGTTTACGTGTTTATCAAGTATAAAATGTAGCAGTAGTCAGTGGCAGATGAGAATGGTGAAGCTGCATCGTGGCTGCAGTTTAAAATGGCTTTGGGAAGGAGCTGCAATAGCTCCTCAGTTCAATGAGAGATGAAATTTGAGAGAGAGAAAGCAGGAGCCGTGGTGGGGCGCACAAAATGAGAAGCAACAGGCATTCATGAGTTGGACATGTTTGTGCATAAGACAGGAAGAGGCGTGTTAGAGGCATAACTTAACTCTAATAAAGTTTAATTGTCACATGTCAAACATGTGTTTTCCATTCAGGTGGGATCGCAGCATACCAGTCTTACCCCTGGGGTAACATGTACAGCCAGCCAGCTATGCACCAGCATCCTCAGTGCCCTCCAACATACCCTGCCAGTTTGGGATCTGCTCGAGACCACCAGGCTCCCTCCACCACCAGCTTGCCTCTCCCTTCGTTCTTCCCCCGGGGCGACCTTGGGCTTTCACATGCAAACTCCCAGCGATCATCACACACCCAGATAAACACCACCACCTCCACCACCACCACCGCCGTCCTCCCACCTGTGTCGACTCTGCGGCCCTCTTGCCTCAGAGCGGAGAGCACTCCAAACAAGGTTTCATCCCTGCTGTCTTCTCAGGTCAGCTCTGCTTCTCCTGAAAGCCCTCCAGTGCCCCCTTGTGTCAAAATTGAGCATGACAGTCCCCGCGAGATTCATAGTCACTTCCACTGCGACTTCTCCCCCATACATTTTTGACTCCATGTTTGAATGAGTCTGAGACTGTGTGCGTGTTTGAACTACATTTGTAAATATAACAGGTGTGAATGGTTCTGTACTCTCTATTTGTATTACTATTAGGATGCCCTCATAGAAATGTCAATGCTACCAGTCTTGGTTGGGCTGCACGTAGCTGGTTGCAATAAATGCCTATTGCTCTATTAATCCTTTATTTTTGCATTTAACTTGCATAGCGATTTTTTTTAACATCAGAACTTCCTAACCTATTTTTTCTTTGGATTGTTTTTTACCAAGACCATTTTGTTCAGTCTGAGCAGAGTGCAGAGTAATTGCTCTCCAAGCTCCTTCAGTACATGCATGGACACTCACAGATTTCCTGCGTGTCAGTTCAGAAACCTCCCAACACAAGCAACCCTTGGTACTGAGTTAGAAAATGATAAAGAGAGATGAGAATGCATAAGAACGAGAGCAGGCAAGCATAAACAAAACAAATCTAAAACTTCATTTAGACTATAAAAATGGAAGACGAACACTCGGGCGTTGGCCTCATAGAATTTCAAGTTGCATGCATGTGATGTACTGTAGCTAAAAATCAGTATGTTGTTACTGGCCATGACGAGGACAGATGAAAGGTGGTGCTACATTCAAGGTAATAATGGCACAAGAAGATTACAATAGCCTTTGAAGTTATGCAAATATACATACTTGCTCAATCAAATTGCTTTGTTGTTGTATGGGTGAAAATGTTCCAAGGCTCAGTACCAGTCCATGGTCCAGTGGTTCAGAGCCTTTGCTTTAAATGAGACGTACATATTGATGTAGTTGTGAACAGATATATGTTAAAGTATTGACATTTTAGTAAAACACAGCTGTTATGCTAAAATAGGAAAAGTTATAATCGTTATTAATGCCAGCAAGGGGAACTTAGTGTGATTCAGAAACTTTATTTGGTCTGTATGTCAATATGACCAAATTACTAAAATACAAAAAATGAATAGAAGTAGGCCTCTTAGCAGCACCAAAACAGTATCCTCACACAGAGTTTCATCTACTGCTGAATCCTGAAAAATGATGATTGACATCAACAGTTTTTCTTGCATCTGTTGTAGCTGAAATCACTATATTATTAAGTGTTATGAGATAAATTAAGCACAGACAGATGGTGCTGAATTTAAGATGGTTAAGTCAGAAATAGACAACAATATTAGGTTTGATATAGTTATTATTAGTCACATGGTTATCTTGCCGCCCAGCAGCAAGTGTTCCAAGACCCTTTATCAGTCCATGCCCAATCTGTTGGAAAATTTAGATTTAAAGGAGAAAATATGCAAGTATGACTTGCTTCAAGCCTGCCTTTAGCCCACAGGTGGGCGCTGCTACTTTGTGAAAGACGACCGCATGCTGGGATCTATAGTATTACCAGGGTGTTGTTTTTCAGATGTCCCTCCGTTGGGAGGGGGGATGATATGTGACAGTCTCTAATCCGATAGAGGAGAATAAGAACCGAGTGGTTTCTAGGGTAGAGGTATCCCAGACAATCACTGATACAGCCCAAATCCTTAATCTGTGTTGCCATCTGCTGTGTTCGCACACTTACTGCACTTTCCGCTCTGTTTATTCTTAGTATGCAAGTCAGTTACAGGGGCTTGTGGAAACCAAATCCCTATATGAAACTCCGCCTCTGAAAAAGCTGAAGGCATTTTCCTGAGACTAAAAAAAAGACATTTGGGAGTAGTGTGTCATTTTCCCTCTTAGTAGTGCAAGTGAAACAAAAAGTTTCTTGTTTAAACTCTAGTTAATATTCCTGGTTCGTAGTCCTGCTGTATGTAAAAGTAAAGTTTGAAGTGAAGCTCGGATGACGTGGGAGTAAGAGAAGGAACTGTTTGATGAGAGCGAGGAGGAGGTGGCAGGGACCAAGGGAGCAGATAAAGGAGGGGGGAGACGGAGGAGTGAGGCAGTGTGTTGGTCTGGGAACAAGGGAGGAGAGCTGAGATGAGCCGTTGCTATGGGAGGAGAAGAGGATGATGGGTGGGCTCTGCCAGCAGGCGTGGGAGGGAGAAGAAGATGGGGATGAAGGAGGAGTGTGTTTGTAGCACAGGGGGTTCTGGGATGAACAGAACTGTTGGTTATGTAAGCGCTGTATTTGGGTTTTTAATGAACCTCTCTCTTCCTGCTTACTGGCTACTGAGCTGTTACTGTTGGCAGGAGAAGAGCAGCATAAACACACATGCAAATACACACATACACACACACACGCACAAAAACTTCATTTGCAGTGGAGAAATTTCTCCAACTCTTGCATAAAGAGACACATACACACTCTCCGTTCAGGAATGAAGAGTGAGAGCTCTATTCAAACTTGTTTTTACTCTGGATTTTATAGGTGAAGTCGGACTCTCTGTATGCCTTTCGTTTGCTGTACTGCACGTTCTGGTCTACATGGTCTCAGACTCCTTCATATTCATGTGTCAGTGAGCTCGCACATGTGACTGAGGAGAGCTTCATGTAGGTTTAACTTTTGCAATTAATTTTTCCAGGACTTCCCTCGTGTGAACAGAGAGTGCTCAGAGCATAGCTGGAGGGCATGAGTGTGTGTGTGTGTGCGTGTGTGTGTCTGTCTTTAAGCATGAGTGTGCATATATGTGCATATGTGTTTGAGCACAGGTATGGGATGCTTTTCTCCATCCCGATCCCACCGTGTCAATATTTACTCAGTATTCTGAGATTTGAAGAAAGGCAACTTGTTTCAATATTTATGGATGTGGTCAAACGTGAAATCCTCACAGTCTTTCCAAACCCTGTGACAGTTTGCACGCACACACACTGGCGGACTGAGGAAAAAAGTAAAAGAAAACCTCACACTCCTTGGTCAAGTCAAGCAATGGAGTTTATTGATATTAGTGGATAAAGTTTATTGATGTTACAGATTGAGAGTAATGATGTTGGTTGTAGAACAAAGCTGAAACACAGTTTGGAGATCCTCCAGTCGTCAGGCTCTCTAGTTCAAATAGCATTAGACTGTTGATTTTAAGTTTGTTTTTAGATGATATGACAAACAGACTTTGTTGGGATTGGAAGACGAAGGAACATGAGGGAGTGTGACTCCGGAAAACAACAACCGATTGGACCAAATAAATAGATTTGCGTATTCAAATGTTGTTTAAAAATGAACACCTAGCCTTGTTGATAGTAAATATTCCACTGAAAGAAGTATTATTTCAATGTTGCCTTATATAAAAATGCTTAATGGTATGCAGTGTGGCTGAGATGGTGGGATTTGTTTGCTTTACACTTCTTTCCATTTACTCTATGGGTCTGGCAGTACTATTGTGATGAATATTTTTCTAAACTGAGATCCCCAAAGTGGTTTTGCTTTTGGCAGAGAAAACGGGACTTACAGGAACATTTCCCTTTTCAGTAAAAAAGCAAATACGCCATGTCTTCAGATTAGATTTCTATTTTTCTTGCTAACGGTAAATGGACAGAGGGAGAAAAGGAAAAAAGAAAATAACTAGGCAGAGTCTGACCTCTTGGAGTCCTACCAAATGTGATAGATGTGATTTGTTAATGAAAGCTCAAATGAGCACGTAGCGATCATAAAGAAATCATTGGATTAGTGTTCAAAAGATGCTAATCAGAAACTGTTTTGACAATTGCTCAAACAAGGGCCTTAGATTTTTTTTTCTTTCATTACTGATTAAGATGCAGCTTATTTATTTAATAGTTGGCTGCTTTTTCCTCAATAAAATGTCATAAAGTAATAACAAATGCAAGTCACAATTTTCCAGTGCCCATGATTCTCTTCAGATTGCCAGTTTTCTCCAACCAGCAGTTAAAACTTCCCATAGTTATGTGTTCAAAGCTGTAGCCGGTTGATTTTTTTTTCCTGTCGAACAAAACTTTATTAATGTAACGCATTTTAACGACACCTTTACTTGATTGTCAGTGAATCGTTAGTCCCAACCCAACTTTTGCTTTGTAAAACCAATAGCAAAGGCTTATTGAA
This sequence comes from Stegastes partitus, assembly GCF_000690725.1. NCBI lineage: Eukaryota > Metazoa > Chordata > Actinopteri > Pomacentridae > Stegastes > Stegastes partitus. The sequence continues at coordinate 129,475 of NW_007578407.1, read as the reverse complement.
AATAACCTTTGAGGGTCATACGAGTGTGTAATATGTCAAACCTCATGTCATAGATATTTTAAGCTGTTATTTTTTTATCAGTTCACCTACAATTAAATCCCGTTTTCCTTAATGTCCTTGTCTCATCAGTCCCCCTTCATTTCTCTGTGACTATAATCTTATGTTAACATAGCGCGATAAGGCAGTTAATTTCATGGCCTTGTGAAATTGCTCACCGAAGCTGATGGATGCAGGTAAGGGCACCTCCAGCTACCTGCTTATGTTTGTGTTTGTCCGGCCTGCCAAGTAGACAAGGTTACATAACCTGTGTGTGTGTTTGTACTGTATACTATGTTTGCATAAATATATGTGTGTGTGTTGTGTCTTCTCTTATGAGCCAAACAGACCATTCCCAGAGATGACACGCTGTCCAGGAATAACATCTCGTCTCTTTCATCCCCAACCCATCGCCACCACCACCACCATAACACACACACCCCGTTCAGTTGCAGCATGTTCAGTTGGAAATCTGTCTTGCCGGTTACTGTACAGCCCCAGCTCCTGTTTCCCTCGAAGACTCTACCCCCTCAATTGCAGCCTGTTCAGGTTGTGTGTGTGTGTGTGGATGAAGGTGTGTGTGGATGAGGAGGAGGAGGAGGAGGAAGGGAGGGGGGGTTGCAGAGGAATGCAGGGCTGAGCAGGTTGGGTGGAGCTGGATGTTGGAGGGAAAAGAGGGGTCTCTGTTTAGTGTGTACGCAGACTCTATAGAGAGATTAAAGATGTGTATGTGAGCATATTGATGAAAGTGTGTTTTCCTACTGTGTTTACTCCAGTGGGGCTCGCTGCCTACCTGACAGCAAGAGAGGAGAGTTATGGAGAAGCAGGAGAGGACTCAAAGGTTAAAAGAGGAAATCTGATGATGTTTTAATCTTGAATTTTTTACCTCTAGTATGTCAGTTTGCGTGATCTGCTCTGTGGTTAAACTGATCTTAAACTGTGATAAATAACGAGGTTTAAATGATCTTGTGAAGGAGGAAAAATGAGAGAAAATTACCAAACAGGTGAAAGAAAAATACAAAATGTTAGAAATAATTTAGTCGCACTGAACTCAAATTAAGAAGCCGGGAAATGGCTTGTATACTTGAATTTATACAAAAATGCACACACACACACACACACACACACACACACACACACACACCGACCGACATGCAGCGCAGAGCAGCAGGAACACTGTAGGCTGTGTACGGTGGCTCTCCTTCACTTCCGCACCATAAATGTGTGTTTGCTATACGAGGGAACACGGGGAGAAAAGAGGAATTCATGTTGGTGTTTATTTGAGCTTTGGCCAAATCCAACCTGGGGCGGCTGCGTTGGCGCGCACTCTGCACCAAACCCCAGCCGCCCCTGTACCCCCAGCCAGACGCACACATACTGTACACACTCTGGGCCTGGGACGCACACACACAAATTTACAACTCTCACATACACACTTACCTGCACGTCGCAGCCGTACCAAGGTGTGTTTGTCTTTCCCTGCCCACCGTTTCAGGTCCTCCCAGAGCAGGTATTTCCCTCTCTTTCCCACAGACGCACACACATCCACGCGCGCACACACACTGCAGCGGTGGAGGGGGGGCCGTCTGTGGGCTGAGTGTGTGAAGCTCTTGCATTGATAACCTGCAGCTCCGAGTCACTCAGTCTCACTTTGTGGCCGTCCCCATCGCCTGGAACTCCCTTCGCCCTGCTCTGTCTCCTTTCTGCTTCTCACTCTAGGACCGTCTGCGGCCGCGCTCGGACCCCCGCGTTTAGTCGTCGCCCCCTTGTCGCTGTCGCCATGACGCCTGCCCCGCCGTTTTTCCTGCTGCTACTGGGCCTCATAGGAGCTCAAGCCGCCGTTGACCTTCGCACGGCCGCTGCCATGGGTAAGACGATGACCTTTAACCCCTGAAGTCTGAGCCTAACTCCAGGTGAGGACTCGGAGGCTGTTGATGGTTTTCACTCTTAGAATTTAATTTTTAACACCAACGAATCTTAAAGTAGACAGTTTTCATGATGACAAACTGGTCTCAACAGGTGAGCAATATTCCTCCAAAAGTCAGTTTGTCTCATTAGCCAAGGAGCCAACTTTTAATTCTTCAGGTTCTCTTTAGTCAGAGTCCAGTCTTCTTCTCATATCCATGCTGGTGTGATGTGTGTGAACTTGCTGCACCTTTTTGCACCATAAATAAACTCGCAGAATTAACACGACTGGAGAGAAAAGGGAAATATTGTTGTTGTGGACAACCATGAAATTGGTTTGAATAACTGTTTAGAGCGCTGTGATTATTCCGTTAATGCAAGAAAATACAGCGTCACAGTTTTATAGTTTTTCACATTTTCATGGGCAGAATTGTAAGTAATCAATTAGGAGAGACAAGTCATTCAGTGTTACAGTCAATTATGTTTTCTGTGTTCTTTCTAGTGGTTATGAATGTGGATAATGTACGTGCACAGTTTGTGTGAGTGTTTCAGGACGGAGTGTGGCGGTTGCTGCCGGCGTGTGTGTGTGTGTTTGTGTGTTGTTTCAGAGATTGAGAAGTCTGTAGGAGGGAAACTTGGAGGGAGGGAGAGAGGTGAAGGGTGAGAAGGGAGATCAGTGATCTTTAAGAGACACTGGACGTTTTAGTGAGCCGGCAATTAGTGTAACGAGCCCACAAATGCCTCACCTCACACTGCGTCATTGCCACAAAATTAAGTTTCTTTCAAACATATAAGCAAACTTCAACAGGTCAGCAAAAATGTGCACATAATTTGAGTAAATTTAGACAAAATAAGGTCGACTCAAGCTTCAATTTTTCTGAGCTATTGGTGAAATTTTAGCCACATCTCATGGGCTTTCTCAGTGGGTTAAATTTACAGAGTCGTCAATCTGAAACACATTATCAATATATTTATGCAAGAGGTTATTTCAGTATACTTAAAGCAGGTCATTGGATCTTTTTTGTCCTCCACCCTTGTTTTTCTGGTTAAGCCTCTCTCCATCTCTGCAGCCACCTTTCCTTCTCTCCACCCTTGTTGCCTCTTTGCATCCTGTTTTTCTGTTTCCACCCACTTCCTCACATATACATCTCCCCAGCTTCCATCACCTCTCCCCCTCCTCTCCCCCTCTCACTACCCCCTTTCTCCCCACGCTCCTCCCACACCTCCCACTTTTCCCCCTTCTTCTCAGTTTCTTTACCTCCATCTAACTTTCCAGATAAATATAGTAAATATTTTATTGATCTATAAAATGTTGATGAGCCATTAAGATGCGGTTACATAATAAATACGTTTTTCTCCACATGCAGCGGCAGGTTTGTGCAAAACCCGTCCCACAGACCTCGTGTTCATTATCGATAGCAGTCGGAGTGTTCGCCCTTCAGAGTTTGAGCAAGTTAAAGTCTTCCTGGCAAAGGTCATCGAGGGACTGGATGTTGGACCCAACGCCACCCGTGTGGGAGTCGTCAACTACGCCAGCCGCGTCAAGAATGAGGTATGGATGTGATTTTAGAAATCGCAAAGTTTTCACGTTTTCCAACCACTTCATATGACTGATCCTGGCTGATTGTGCTATTATGATATTGTAGGTGTCTCTGAAGACACACCGCACTAAAGCCGGACTGGTCAAGGCTGTGACCAAAATCGAGCCCCTGTCCACTGGAACCATGACCGGTCTGGCCATCCAGTTCGCCCTGAATGTGGCCTTCAGTGACGGCGAGGGTGCTCGTGTCAAATCTCCTGATATCAGCAAGGTCTGGCACATTTTAAGATGCTCTCACATGCACAGTTCACCTCATTCCAGCTTCCCGATAGTCACCGTGTATGATTTTCTCAACCTCTTGCTGTCACAGGTTGCCATTATTGTGACAGACGGGCGTCCCCAGGACAATGTGAAGGATGTGGCTCAGCGTGCACGAGACGCCGGCATTGAGATTTTTGCCATCGGTGTGGGTCGTGTGGACATGAGCACTCTGAAGCAGATGGCCAGTGATCCTCTGGATGACCACGTGGACTACGTGGAGAGCTACAGCGTCATCGAGAAGCTCACCAAGAAGTTCCAGGAAGCCTTCTGTGGTAAGCGGGGCGGGAGAAGAAAGAGGGAAAGATTAGAGGTATTGAGTCAATTGTGTTTACAGTGAGAGGGACAGAGGAAGCAGAAGGAAAGAGGGATTAGTCAAGGCTAGCTGCAAAAGATAAAGTCAGGGTGGGACTATTGTTATTCACGTCTTTATCCCTGTGGAGAGAGCTGTCTGCTGGCCTCCCTATACTGAGGGTAAGGTGTCAGGACTGTCATCCTTTTCATTCCAATTTATTGTTCCTTCCCTTTTGTCCTCTGCTCCTCCAGTATATTCATCCAGTCATTCAAATTTATTTAAAATTCCCAGTGCACGAGGGCATCAGGGCAGAAACAACCTTTTGGAACGAGATTTGCTCCTGTTCTTCAGTCAACTCTCACATAACCGAGAGGCGAGACTGATCTTTCTGTAATTACCGATCCATTAGTGACAATCATTAAACCTCTAATTAGTGATGCCCTTCGGCGCTCCAAGTCTGCGGCAGTTTTGACTGCTGTCTGCTGCTCGCTTTGCAGCAGCCAGTCTCGCTGCAGACGCCTCATCCAAGGGCAGAGCTGCATGATCGCAGTGTTGGATTGTTATTGGACGAGCCTGTGTTTATCGCCTTTAGACACGGAACAGAAAACAAAACAGATTTTGTTTATTTAAGGCTACTCCAATCTTTTCCACCTGTTTGTTTTAAGGATCCACTGGATTCGTGCATCATCCACACATATTGCAAATGGCTGAGGTCACCTGCAGGTCACAGTGGATCATTAAAAATCAGTGCTAGATTTTCCCATTTTCAAACTGACATAGTTTTTATTTCTCCTCCTAACCCCAACGACCCACCCCCTCTTTGTTATGTGTGTGTGCGCACCTATGCTACTGTGTGTATGTGTGTGTTCTGCACGCACGCACACACACAGTGTCGGACCTGTGCGCCACTGGGGATCATGACTGCGAGCAGGTATGCATCAGCACTCCAGGATCATACAAGTGTGCCTGCAAAGATGGCTTTACCCTCATGGACGATGGTCGCAGCTGCAGCGGTGAGTGTGTGTGTGTGTCTGAAGGTATTTGTCCAAGTGCGAATATTGTGCCACCATGTTAACATGCTCTGCGTGTGCTTTTGACATTGCCAGCTTGCAGCAACTCTGCAACAGACGTGGTGTTCCTGATCGATGGCTCTAAGAGCGTGCGCCCTGAGAACTTTGAGCTGGTCAAGAAGTGGATCAACCAGATCATTGACAAACTGGATGTCTCTGACAGCAAGGCTCATGTTGGACTGGTGCAGTACTCCAGCTCAGTCAGACAGGTATACGTCAGGTTTATCGCCAGCAGCAACACCAGAATAAGTCACTTCTTTCCCTCCCTTATCAATATCCGGATTCTGTTTCCCAACAGGAGTTTCCCCTGGGCCGCCACAACAACAAGAAAGACCTGAAAGATGCCGTGAAGAAGATGGCCTACATGGAGAGGGGAACCATGACAGGCCAGGCTCTCCGTTATCTGTCAGACAACAGCTTCAGCGCTGGTCAGGGAGCCCGGCCCGGAGTTGCAAAGGTTGGCATCGTCTTCACTGATGGACGCAGCCAGGACTACATCGGAGACGCTGCCAAGAAGGCCAAGGAAAACGGTAAGATGAAAGATTACATCTTAATTCGTGAATGTTGTGAAAGTAGATACACAAAATCCGTATTTATGCCAGTCAGATGAGGAAATTCTTGTGTACATTGCAGGCTTTAAGATGTATGCTGTTGGAGTGGGCAACGCAGTTGAGGATGAGCTGAAAGAGATCGCCTCTGAGCCGACTGGAGAGCACTACTTCTACACCGCCGACTTCAAGACTATGACCCAGATTGCCAAGAAGCTGCAGATTAACATCTGTCAAGGTCAGAAGTGTTGCATCAAAGACAAACATAAATACTTGATATACTTGTTTGTAGTTCACTGTACACACTGATCATAACACAAAACTTGAACATGTGCTTTCTGACCCCACAGAGGAGGACCCTTGTGAATGCGACTCCCTTGTAAAGTTCCAAAAGAAAGTAGAAGATGCCCTACAGGCACTAACAAAAAAATATATCCTTTATGACGGGTAAAACAGTCTGAGAATATTAAGAGAGCAGGTTTTTATGTTGTTGTCTTATTGTCTGTCTTCAACGTTTTTGTCCTTGACAAAGTCTTACTAGAGAGTATGTCGAAGAGGATCGCCTTGCTGGAGAACAAAATCGTCTGAGGACTCACATCACACTCTCCAATACATCTGCACACCCACCCACATACACCCACAAAAAATGTTTTACTTCCTGTAAAATACTGAAAAGGGACCCGTGTGTGTGTGAACCCGGGCCTCTGCTTGTACCCTGAGCTCTCCCAAACCTCCAGTCCACCTCTTGTCTCCACCTCTCTTGGTCTTACCTCTTCTGACCCTGGGTCTCCTGGAAAACGAAGCGCCGGTTGCCATGGGGACCATGCCTTTGTATGTGTGTGCGCTCCGAAGGTCATCCACCAAAGCCAGCCTGTGTGTTTGTTAATAAAGGTCTTCCCTCATAGGGAAACGGTGACGGTACACTGAAGGGGTTTTCTTTGTTGCTGCCACAATGCTTAAGTTACTCCAGACGGTCTGTGTTTTGTCATGTAAACGGAGCGGCACATCACCTGTTTGTTTATATGTCTGTCAACTTTCCCTCTTTCTTCTCTTACATTCTTCAACTTTATCCTCTTACCCTCACAAAAAAAAACATATCTAATATTATATATGATATATATATATATATATATACAGGTAAATTAATATAAGATATATGTCTTATAATAAGGTTGATGTTTTTTATTTTCCTAAATAAAGGTGATTCAGGAAGTAAACATAAAATTGTGAGGCTATTGTATGCCACATTAAGATTATATACACAGATGAACACACAGACACTAATAAGAGTTATACACTGATGAATTAATTTAATATAAAATATGCCTATGGTCTGAGGCTACAAAACATGGTCTATTGGGAGTAAAAGGCCTACATGGGTTTCAGTTGGCTGCCACTGATTAGTGGAGCTGTGACAAAGACACTGAAGTGCTACAGATCTTACCAGGTGGAAATAATCAGTACAAAATGAAAGACAAATTTTTAGTCTAGTGCCGAGTTCCCCTCAAATGAAAGAAGCTGGTTTTGTTATAAGAGTGCAGTTGAGAGGGCAATGTAGAGCTAAATAAACTGAAATCATTTGATTGACAGAAAATAAATGAATGAGCCCATCATTTCGATAACCAGCTGCATTTAGGTTTGAAGGAAAAAGCCATTGTTCTATATTACGTCATCAGGCATGCTAACATTTGTCATTTGCTGTTCTCTGGTTCATTTAAAGTTTTTCAAGTGAATGATATTTAAGGGTCTGGTTAATGATGGAGAATTTGTAAATTGATTACCTAACAGTTTACTGACAATAAAGGCATTGTATAAGATTTTTTTCAATCGAAAAAAATTAACTCTCATCTCAGAAATTCCTGTATGCCGTTTAAAACATTTTTAGAAAACTGATTGGATGTACTATTATTAAAAATTTTTAGCAGAACTTCTGGCAAAGTAACATTATGCATTTAGAGGTAGAGGCCCTGAAAAAGCAAAACGACAACTAATAGAGGCACAAGCCAGAAACCAGCACTCCACTGAGCTATGAAAATGGACTTTATGGGTTTTAGCGTTAATTGAGTTATTTACAGTCCAGGTGTTTACAAACAAACATGACGCGGCCTGTCGCAGCGCTCATTAGTGGAAAGTTTGGACGCGTCACGATGACGCAGCAGAGGAGGACTCCAGCATCTGAACCGGAGCGGAACGAAGCTGCGACTGAATCCTCTAGATTCTTCTTGGTGCCTCTTTCATTCTGATTTTAAACTTGACTTGCATTGTGCTATGTTCAAGGAGTCCACTGTAAACAAAAGCCACCGGCTCAGGGCGTTTGTGTTTGTGTCGTCGGTAAATACGCCGTACACAGTTTGCAGCATCTGCTAACAGCGGCTAGGCTAACTAAGCGAGCTAACCGGCAGACGGGCTGGGAGCCGGCTATGAGAAAGACAAGTTAGTCTGAAGGTGCTGCGTCGGTGTAAATGATTTGTGGAGCAGATTATTGCGCAGTGAACTAAGATTGAGGCAACGGACACCTCAAGTGTTCGAAGAAAGCCAATGTTTGCATCAAGCTAACGATTAGCCATCGGTTGATACTTAAGCTAACAGTAGCTCATTAGTGACAGGTAACTCAACCCAGGTACGTCGAGACACAGACATGGCCAGTAAACCCGTGTCAGACTTTAAATGCCAACCTAACGGAGAAAACACACCGAGACGAGTGTCCGGTTCTGGTCGGTCATGTCGCTACCAGTCCGAGTCCGAATCAGACGGTGGCCCGACGGCGAAAAGCTTAGCGCAGCTGTGCAGCAGGGACGAGGATGAGCGGGCAGCGGCTCTGGAGGAGCTGAGCCAGGAGGTTCTGCTGTGTCTAGGTTCGGCACGGCAAGGTTCGGCACGGCTGAGTAAACAGACCCTCCTGCACCTGCTTCGGCTGTCCAGGTCCTGTCCACTGCAGGAGGTCCGGGGGAGAGCGACCGAGCTGCTGCGGACCGCACAGGTAATGTTGGGATGTTCCTGATCCATAATGTGTGCAGACTTTAAATAACACAAAGGGAGCTGAAAATCTAATTCAACTGCAGTGTTGCACATTTTCCTACAAGAAATGCGTGCACATACGCAGTTTGCTTTATTTTCAGGACAACTGCTTTCACTTTTCGTTTATAAATACAAGAAAATATTAGGGTTATTGATCAGTAGTCATGGTAACGTTGAAGCTGATCACGCACAATTATCAGCCGATGATCATTTTCATCATCAACGCATTGCTGGATATTTCATCAGACGGTGAAGTGAAGGTGATGCAAGACCGTGGCTCTGTGTGCACAAACAAGCAGAGCGGACACGCCCCCTCCCGGTGCTCTGAGAAACACCGGACACACCCCCGAGTCCTCCCTCGGCCCGCTGTAGCGCACAGAGTCTCACTGGTTTGACGCACGTTCACTTCGTTTGCCTTTTGTCGGACACAACAAGCGGTTATTTGTAGCATTCAGCTGCCTTTCTTCCGATCATGTCGGTGAGTTTAACGCACGGTTTGATTGATGCTCATTTTATCGGCTCCAAGTTATGAAACGCGTCTCTCCAGTTACAGCACAGCTGCTACAGTCAAAGTCGGTCCAATGAAGTTCAAGGGTGTTTCAGCTGTCTGCAGACTGTCAATTTAGCTTAAATTATCCCCCAGCAGATATTACATAAGTGCTACCTATGGTCATAGAGATTTATTGTTGGCCGTTTAGTTGAGATTGTTTGCTGGACACATTTGTCAAGTAGTCTATTAATCCAGATTTGAGTCATTTCAGTGGGAAGCTGACAAGTTTAGTTGATAGTGGAAGAATAATCAAAGGATTCTGTTGTCATATTTCAGTGTAAAATGCCAAAACTCATCCTAGTTGCTGCTTCGCAGTTATGAAAGTTTGCTGATTTTCTTCGTCTTGCGTAACAATGAATGCTGCATGTTTGGTTTCAAAGCTGTTGGTGAGACAGAAAAAGCAATCTGTTGACATTATCCAGGGCTTTAAGGTTGGGTAAATTCTGATAACAATTTCTCATAATAAGTCAAGTATATAAGGGTCCGATTTACTATTTATTAAATTAATTGTTTTTTTTACAGTATGCTTTCATTTAACTGTCTGTCTTCATTTCCACCAGGATCAAGGAGTCGACGTTCCTCGGGCCCTGGCCTCAGGTCCAAGTGCCTTTATCCCTGCAAAAGAGGTGTGTATGGAACCTAATAAAAACTATATTCATTTGCTGATTTTATCGATCATGCATTATGGAAAATATTTCTTAATATGTTTGATCTCAGAATTAAATAGTAAATGCTGTGTTGGTGTCAAACCAAGTTGATTTTTATTTTTGCTTGTGTGCTCAAGCCCAGGCATGTTGATCAACAGGCTTCCTTTGCCTAGAAATGTTTACTGATGAGAAATTCTCCACACATTAGAAAAGTAGTCTCACATGTTGGTATCAGGGTGGCTCACAGCTGGCCTCCATGTCTAATCCCAAGATTTTACATGGTTGGTTGCAGACTACCGTCATGATAAACCGACAAATCGCTGATTACGTATTTGTGCCAGCTGTTACCTTTTGTTTTCCATTCTTCGAAATGTAATTTGATTAAATGTAATTGTGAGAGATGTTAATATTTGCATAATACAGTAAAGGTATTCCGAATGTTTCCTTTTTCCCCACAGTGGCTCAGTCTGCTGTCTTTGTTGACACATTGACATCATCCCTTTTTTCTCTCAGAGTTTTTATTGAATTGAATCTCATAAACTAACCTATCGAAGATCTAAAGAGCTATAGCAGAAGTAGTGCGGCTAACTATTCTGCTGCAATACCTCAGCGCCTCTTGCTTCAGCATTCAAGACATGCAACACCAGAGCTGTGTTGCCAAAGCTGATGACTGATGCCAATATCATATGTGACTCATTCCAAGTTTTCCATTGGAGAAAGTGTTATATCAGCTGTGGATATTTTCTGCCTCCACAAGGCTGCACATTTACAACTTTAAGAAGTGGATTCTTATATTTACATAAATTCGGGCCCACAAGTGTCCATAAGAAAATAAGAAACTTTGAGTTTAATTGGCAGGGAATCGTCATCAGTTTTGAACATGTGCTTTTGTCCTACTCTTCTTGTTTAGATGTTGAAAGAAGGGCCGAACCAGAAGGTCCTCATTGAATCGTTTCTATCACTGGGTCGTGTGGACCATATCACCATGGTGATGGCGCTGCACCCGTCCTATCTCAGCTGCTTCTTGAGGACCCAGCATGCTTTGTTGGAGCTGGACGGCCCCTTGCCTCGTCACTGGAGACATTACATTGCTCTCATGGTAAGAAAACAAAATATGTGATTTCTAAGCAGTTCTATCTGCCAGATCAACCCTCATAAAGCTCACTACGGCACTTGTGTGCTCTCCTAAATGTACAACTTTACCTACATTTACTAAGAGAATAAAGTTCTTCTTAAAGTTCTGCTTATAATGCAACTGATTTTATTTTTTTGCAATCAGCTGAATATAAAATGGCGTCAGCAGTTTCCAAAAGACTATTTTGGATCTGCAAGGACGATGAACCCTCGTGTCTGTTGTGACTCGCATCAGCTTGAGTTCTTTGCATTGCATAACCACTTACTTTCTTTGTTGTCACTGTAATTGTGACGTAAACAACAAAAGTCAACTGTAGCACAGTGTAAAACAGTAATAAAAGTAAATGAAGAAATTATCTAACAAATACAGTTTTTATTAAAGATATGAAGCTGATCGTAGTCGTTTAATCACTAACTATAGCTGGATAAGCTGTCCCCCAATTTTTTTTTATTGATTGACTAAGCTGTGTTAATAAGCAACACAATATGCAGAACCTTATGTGAGGCAGATACCAAATATTGTCGCACTGGTTAGTGTATTACAATGACAAGTAAACTATGTGTCTCTTGGTTTATTTAGCCTGCTCATGTAATACATGCCATTCATGCTAACCTTTAAAAGTGTATCATTAGCATTGTAGACTGAATACAGTGAAACTACACGCACACAATTAACATTAATGGCGTAGATGAATAGAAATGACTTGCATAATAGTGCATAACCTGGCACTATAAACAGAAATGGTGATTGTTGTTTAGATTTTTTCCCCCCGCTGTTTTTTGCAGAGCTTACTGGTGCAAGCTGTGACACTTCAGGTTAAATTATAATTAGAAAAGTTCTTACTTTTTGATCATAGTGTAGCCTGTTTGTAAGGTGCCTAAGTGGTAGCGAGCGTTGGTTGTATATTGTGTTTATTTCTGCCTTGTCTTCTTTCTGTGGTAAACGAAGCAGCATTAACAACAGCTATAAATGCTCAAAAGCTTTGAACTGGTTTGTGAAGGGCTGCAGGTACAGTGACATTACCCTTCCCCAGCCTAGACTTGATATTACATAAGTAACAGCCTGAACGTTCAAAATAACTCTGCAGCTGTTGTGTTTTCTTTTTGTGTTTGAGTCAAGGGTGCCAACGTGTCTTTAGGTGTTGTTTCTTTGTGTTCACATATTTAATAATTGTGGCTTTATTGAGGTAATCCCTGCCTCCATTGGTTTTAGGACAGAACAGCACCACAGTGTTTGATTTATCGAAAGTGGCCCTCTGAGTGAACCGTCAGCAATAAGCTTTTGATGTTTTTACAACACAACCTTTCATTGTGCGATTTAGATGTGTTGTTACTGTTGCAAGCGCTGACAGTAAAGCCTTATCATCAGTAATCAAACTATAATCAAACTACTTGTTAATGTAGAGGTGGAGAAAGATTGTTGCTATTTAGAGCATGATCGTGCACAAGCATGAACATGTACCAGACATGTTGGAATAGTGTTTTTTGTTTGTTTTCCATTCACATAGTTGGTGGCTGTGTATGAACACCATGGCTTTTTTTTTTTTTTTTTTGCAGTGCACACACAGAATGGAAAACTTGTGGACTATGATGAGATGCAAGAAGTTTATTGGATTATTAGATATTTATTCTATGATCTACATTACGTCATTTGTATTATTATGATGCTTTGCCTTGGAGTTGTGTCCGGGGTCATTGCCTCGTCAGTGTTTTAGTATCTATTAAACAAAAGTCCTATGACTGACAGCTGACTTGCTGGTCAAAGATTTAATACATGACCTTATGCTGTATATCAGAGTATTGAACAGTGTACTCCAAATACATTGGAAAGGTATATAAAATTATCCAAATTAAAAAAAAACCAAAAACATTTCTTGTAAAGTTTACCTGCTACTAGATGTAATGACTTTCTGAAAAGTATTTGAGGGACTACTACTGTTGAAAAACATCGTCAGACATCCCACTCAGTGTCTGTAAGTACATTTAAGAGCAAAAGTACACATTTAAAAAAAGGACATTGACAGACGTCAGTTGTAGAAAAGTCATGAAATTTGATGTGTCATTTTTTTCCCTGAGGGACATCCAACTACTGTATCATAGCAAGTCACTATCAGGTCTGCCAAAGGCTGTTAGTAGCTTTCTACATAAACATTTAATGACTCATCACTCATATATGCATCACATTAGCTCCCCTGTCACTTCAGAAGTGCCATGTCTTAGACTCACAGTGATCTACCTGTACAAGTTCAGTTTGTTGCTTTAACCTCTGAGCGCTTGATATTTATGTAATTGGACAGTTCTTATGCATTATGCAGTTTTGACTGATCATTAATAAAGCTTTGTTTTTAATAGAAGTGGCAGCATATTTGTGTCCTCGCAGTAACTTGAACCCTTCCTGATATTTGACAGGCTGCAGCTCGACACCATTGTTCGTACCTGGTGCAGCAGCACAGCGCTGGTTTCCTGGAGGCCGGAGGGGAGGAGAGCTGGCTCAGCGGCCTCGAGCGCGCTCCCACCAAACTGCGCAGCCTGCAAACACTCAACAAGCTGCTGGCACACAGACCCTGGCTCATTACCCAGCAGCACATCCAGGTCAGACGCATCGCCCACTCGCCTACTCACTCCCCTGTGTCTCACTCCAACTCCTCTGTTTTGCTCATACGCTGTCATATAATCGTAATATAATTTAATACATTACATTTCTGACTTGCATCCAACATCACTCCCTCACTGACTCACTCACTATTCCCTGTGTGGTAGACAATTAGTAATTTAGCCTATAATGAGCAGTGAATTAGTATTCCAGACACTTAACATCATGCACAAGTGCAGTTTTTCCCTGTTAAATGTGATTCAAAGGACTGTGGGTGGGAAGCAGAGTGCATTCTGTGGACACTTGCTTTTATATGCCATTTTGGGAAATTTCTAGGACACTGTATGGAGTATAAATGTTACTCATAATACCTGCATTTAGATAAATGGTTAACAGTAAATGTAGTCCATGATTTACTCCATAGGAAGTGATTTCAGACACTGCAATAGCTAAACTGCTTTAAAGAATCTGACTGTTGCTATACAAAGAAATCAGTCCCTATAATTTCATGTGGAAGCAAAATTAACAAAAGAACTTGGTGTCTTTGGAGAAAAATAATTGTTTACTCCCACAATACAGGTAGGAGATAAAGATGTACTCAAAAGTTTGGACACTATTTAGCAAATTACATATATTGTTAATTCTTTTAGGGAAAAGCAGTATAAACAAACCTTGCAGCAGCTGCACATTAAAATTAACCTTTCCTCAAACCTTAAAGCACTGATGCTTTTATCTGAACTTAGAAAATAACAAATAACAGTGATTGTGGCATGTGCCAAAGTTTGGCACCCACCTTCTTGTAAAGTCATTAACTCATTAGGCTTTAATTGACTCCTTGAGTTTCTAACGCAGGGCAGGAATAGTCATTAGGAATTGTCAGCTAAGGACAAATCTTGTGATAACAGTTAACAACCACGAGCTCCTCAAAGTATCTGAGGATTTTAAATGGAGCTAATTGATGGTTATTAACCAGGAGGTGGCTCTAACAAGGTATCAAAGTGCTTGCAGATTGCAATTTCCGCTGTTTGAAATGCCCTTAAGAGGTGGCAGTTAAGGGGAACTGTGGAAGTCAAGACAAATTTTGGAAAACAAGAAAACCTTTCTGTAAAACTGCACGTCTGCTGGGCAGACAGGCAAAGCAAAACCCCTGTATGACTGCAAAAGAGCCGCAGGACGGGTTTACTGACAGGAGTGGTGGTTCACTGCTTTCTTGTTTGTATTTGGTCGGAAAAACAAAGTATTGGACACATGAACATTTTGACAGGTCTAGGTAAACAGTCAGTGGGGCACCGAAATCATTACAGGTCATCCAGAGGGAGACAAATATCTGCAACATACACCAGCAGTCCCTCCGATAAGTATTAAGACATTTCATCCTGGATCAAACCCAACCAAATGACCAATATAGCAATCCAACAAACCTTTCCTGAAGCTGTACTTACCAACATCTGCCTGTCTGCTCTACAGGAGCTGGTGTGTCCTGGAGCAGACCCTCCCTGGTCACTGGCTGAACTAATACATGCTGTTGTCCTGATGGCACACGCTCACTCACTCTCCTCCTTCGTATGGGGCTGCGGTTTGAACCCTGAACCTGACCACATTGGAGGTTACACCTTCGAGCCTCCTTCACCCAGTCACCTTCCTCGTAGCCCTCATAGCCCTGCTCATGAGGATGGCAGGCAAGAGGTGAGCCAAACTTTCATTTTGATCACAGGTCTGTCAGATCTACAATGTCAACAGCACAGGATTATGGAGGCATTTCATTAATTCCAGCATTGTTTCACTGGACATACCGGTTTAGTAGCAGCACGGTTCACTTCACCTTGTTCATTTCAAGCTAAACAGTGAAGCATTGTAAGCCCTTTGTTTTTGTGATCATCTTCTGCAGCTGGTTGACGGAGCGATGGAGGTGGAGGTGTTGATGAAGAGGATGGTGGAGCTGCAGCAGCAGGAGGAAGAGTGCACACAGGAGGAGATGGTTACTCGGTTTGAAAGGGAGAGGAGCGAGAGCATACCAACAGGTACGAGTATGCCTGTTTACCCCTGCGTCACTCTGTTGGACAACATTTGTTGACTCACTACTTTGTGTTTGTTGTTTTTGTTTAGCGGTGGTGCGGGGAGCTCCGCCTGACCTGGTGCTGTGTCTGGTGGAGGAACCAGAGTTCAGATATGAGGACTTTGCCCCCAGAGGAGAGCAGGCACCACCCACTATGAGAGCACAGGTAGTTTGCAGCACTTTTTGTATTCCATCTTAGACTATGTACTTTCTTTATTCCTACATTTTTACAGTGTCCAATGCCTGTTCATTGTGCTTTGTTTCAAAGATGTGTTCATGTTGGTGTGTTGTGTGCAGGACTATTCATGGGAGGATCATGGCTTCTCTCTGGTAAACAGACTGCTGCCAGACATGGGCCAGCTCCTGGATGAGAAATTCCAGGTACTGTCACATTTCACCAAATAGAAGTAAACACCAGTGAGTTGATTAAAAACTGTGCACGACTGATATGTGGATAACATAACAGGTCTTTCTGCATCGGGAATTTTGAGTAAAACACAATGTAATCTTGATGAAACTGAGATTTAAAAGAGGGGGGGAGATCTCGTGGACCTACACCTTTGTTTACACAGTTGCAGTAAAACTGTTCAGCGGCAGGAAAACAAGTGGGTGGCAACTACTTGGGTTTTGTAGAGCAGTGGTTCCTCATGCAGGCTTTGATCTTATCTTTGTTTTCGTGTGAAATTCTGGACAGTTTTACATTTTCAAAAATCCTTGGAATTACATGATCTCAGAAGGGAAAAACTAGTCTCGCTGCAACAAAAGATCCCAAGATAACATTGAATTGCATTGAGCGGTCACAAGCAGAAGTCTTTTACTGGCCTGAAAATTTGTGCCCAAATCCAAAAAGACCCAGAAATGTGCAACCTGGAACTGAACCAAACTTGTTTATTATTTGAAAGCTTGGATACATGCAGAGCTGAGAAATGCCGGACCTGAACTGAGCCGAGAGGCACAGACACCAATTTCACAACTGATTGCTATTAACAATTTAACATTAATTTACAAGTTGTAAAAACAAAACAGTACCTTTCTCCAGCCTTCTCCCTTGTGCCTGGCCGCGTATAATCCATCGTCCCTGCCAAGAAAGTTGGTAAAACACTTCCAGGTTTTCTGTTATTCCTCTCTTGCTGATTGAAAGAGCATGACTAATCCACTTGTTATTTCAGCTTAAAAGTCCGCTTGCTGTCACGGTGACAGATGACAAAAGCAACTGGTTTAGAATCAGCTTTGCAGTTTTGTTTCATCGAGCATAATAAAGATAACTCTGACGGTTTACCCTTTTGAACTAATAATAATGATTGCTCGTTCACTGTATTGCTGCTATTCTATCATCTGTGTTCTTCGAGATCTTTTCTGTGTTGTGCGAGAGATGAGAGTGTGACCTCTGCTCTCCGTTACACACTCAGCACTTTCATTATAATCAGTGCTGTTTGATCACGGCGAGTGTTCTTAGAGCCACTCGGGTAATACATGTAATGTTACGGAGAGCCATAATAACGAAAGGGAACCCGATCCAGACCTGACTCCACACGCATAATGTGGATCCCAAACCATACAGGTTCTAGGGCGGGTCGAACACACAGCCCAACAAAGTGAGCAGTACGTAATGAGAAACTTTTGTCGAGTATGTAATCATTCCTTGGCATTGTGATCTAATGGTACGGCCTAAGTTAATTTGCAAATACAAAACAGACGAATTGAGCAATTCACAATGTGACTTTGCAGGTTGTGAGCTACTTGACCTACCACAGGATGGCCATGCATGAAGGTGTGGATACTTACACACTGAGAAAAGCTCTGTGGAACTACATCCACTGCCTCTACGGGATACGGTCAGTATAACACTCCTCTATCATGTGTGCAGCTACATTTACACTCCCTCTGCTCTGCCATTGACCTTTTGTTGTCACTCTGCATATGCAGCTATGATGATTATGACTACGGCAGCGTGAATGTGTTGTTGGAGCGCTCTCTGAAGGTGTTTGTTAAAACCCTGGCCTGTCACCCCGAGCAGACCACGGCACGCGTTTACCACGCCTGCTGGAGACACTTCAGACACTCGGAAAAGGTATGAACGAGTTAAAACATGCACTTGACCCGGCCTCTTCAGTCACAAATCATTTGACATTTTAACACGTCGTCTCTCTTTGGTACCTTCTCAACAAAGAATGAATAATTTGGCATTTCGGCGTGTCCTTTCTTTTCCTACCTTTTTAAATGTCATCAGAGAGGGAAGCGTCACAGACAGGACTTGAAAGTGTGTCACCTAGTTACCTGAAGGTAATGACATGATTCTTATTTTTTTTTTTTTTTCTGTGCAGGTTCATGCAAATCTAATAGTGATGGAAGCCCGGCTACAGGCAGCCCTTCTTTATACCTTACGAGCCATTACACACTACATGAGATGACACGCTCAATCACATTTTTGCAGATGCTGAGCCAGCTGTGACGTACCACAGTCTAGACAATCTTGCACACACTACTGCGAATGTTTGCATATCATATGTGTCAGTGTTCTTTATTTTCATGCTGCTTTGTGATTCTATTTAACATTTATTACCTGTTTTGCACTGATGTGTATCAGATTTCATGTCCCCATTTGAGCCTCCAGTGTTGTACTGAATATCTTGCACATGTTCCTGTCGCACGGACATATCGGCATGCCCACGGTATTAGGTCTGACATCATCATCGTCATCATGATCCAAGTGTTTCCTTTGCCGAATTTTTGTTGCGCATTTCACAAATCAACCACATCATTACTGCTCATGCCTTGGTCCTCTTGTCTGCAGGGCACATAGATAAAGCAAGACAAAATATCCTGTATTTTTTTATACACAATAAAGTTACTTTATCAAAATTGAACCAAGTAGTGTGGGTTTGTTTGAATCTATTCTACATATTGGGTTGTTTTTAAGGCAGTGTTGTTTTACTGGCAGGAAAAACCGGAGCACTGGTCTAGCGAGAAGTCAGAAGCAAAAGTTACATTAATAAACCACAAGATGGCGACACAGACTTTAACATTTGATCAGCCACCGGTTCATCATGTGGACTCGCTGTACAGCGATAGCGTAGCAGTACACTGGTGTTGTTTTCCAGAGTTACAGCTGAAATACACCTCAGATCACCTACACGCCAGGACAGTTTCACTCCCTGTTGCTGATTTCTTGATTTCGCCACAGTTGTATTTGCTTGCACGCGGATATCACACATCTCATTCAGTCTTCCTGTTGTTGAGTGAATGTGTCGCATCCAACCCTGCAACTGCACACCATCCAGACACTGAAAGCACAGACGGCACTACAGTCGGATTTCAGGCTGTGTGCGGGTTACACATCGCACAGATCCACATTACCACTTGCTTTTTTTTTTTTTGCGTACTTGGAAAAAACAAAAAACATCCAAAATCGGTAGTATGTGGGCTCCTATTACTTTATCCGCGCGAAAAAATAAACATATTTCTTGTTGGCTTGAGATTATAAGACAATATCTAGTCTCTGACAAAACAGTCCCCGTTTTGGGGGGCTAACAATTACACTCGTTATTTCTAAGAGATAAAAAAAAAGAAAAAAAGTCTTGTTAAATTAGATTGTTTTCATGTCCGCGCGCCTTCCTCTGGGTTGGACCTTACTGCGCGCGTGCAAGTCTTCCGGACGACTCGCGCGCGCTCGCTTCTCTCACTTTTTTGAGCAGCGCGCGCCTTTTCTCCGTGCGCCCCTCGAGCCGCCGGACAGCGCAGCCGCTCACCTCCGAGAACTCCCGGTGAACTTCTGTGTCAGGTACGTCTCCGTTCAGCGTTTTTATGACCGAAAACCTGCTGTAACTCCTCCGCCTCACGGTGTAGTCGTTTAAAATACTTTCTGTTTTTCGAGAACTGCCCGTTTCCCCAGCAAACTGCCGGAATATCGAGTAAAAATTGTAGTCAAAGGTACTTTTTAAAATGCTAGGCTGTTAAATACAGATTACCTCCAGACTTTTTACTGTTTTCTCGGTATGTGTGTAGGCATTTAACCGTGGTAGGTACAGACAAACTTAGATAATGTATCAGTACCAGGATGTTTACTTGCGTCTGTTTAATTACCCCGGTCTGTGCTGATTTTGGTTTGAGTGAAAATTGGGTAACTTCGGAGTTTCTGTTAAATAAAAGGAAGTCTGGCTAGTTGCCTGTGAGAACTTGTTCAAGTGTTCCTGTACCACTACTTCCACTCTTCGTGTTGGAGAAATTCCACAGAGGATGATGATATTTAGAACAGCCAATACTGCAATATTGAAAGAGTGGAATTCACCAGATAAGTTAGTCACAACTCCTTTGAAATGGGATCTTTTCCCAGCAAAGATTTAAGGCTTATCAGTTGTAAGGCTGTAGTAATGGAAAACTTAGCTTTTAATCAGAACAGGTCAAAGGGTAAAAACATTACTTATGGTGTCTGGATAGTCTTGAATTAAATGGATGTTTCTGTCACACTGTTCAACAAGCATCAGCTTATTCTGAACTCTTGATGTATCCGGCTGATGCAATTAATCCAGGAGGTTGATTTCTGGATCCCTGGTTTTGGTTTTACTTCCGATAATGATCTGTTTAAGGTCTATTACAGTGCGCTTACAAGTGCAGTATCTACACTGGTTCGTATATATGTGTGTGGAAGTTTAGACAGGAATGTTTTGATACATGGTCGTGTGTGTGTATCTGTGCCTAGCTGTGTATTATTTGTTTTACTATCATGCTGTTTTTAGTTGTACAGAACTGTGAATTTTTCACTACTAACCAAAGCAAATTTCCCTTTGGGGACAATAAAGTACATCTTATCTTATATTTGTGAAAGATAAATTCTCAAATTGTTATCTAGGCTCAAGGCCTCATGCCTCTGAGACTGTGTTAAATATTCCTTCATTAAATGTGACTGTGATTTATTTGGAACAGCTACAGGAAACCACCTTGAGGAAAAGGCCGAGCGGCCTGTTTCCTCAACGTCCATCCATCTGAGGCGTTTTTGTGGCTTAAACATGCCCTGATTGGTGTTTATTCCTTCTTTGTGATGGCTGTTGGCAGGTTACATAATCGCACCTTTAATTTCCGTAATCAAAATAAATATTTGATTCACGACACTGAAAAGTTTACTGAATGGCCATGAAGGAGTTGTCCTGGAGTTTTGAAGGTTGGATGGGAAAAGTGTGATTAGGCCGCCCAAGGCCGGACTCCATCAGTTCCTGTCTTTTGCCTCAGGGCTAGGCAGGAAGGAAGGGGGCGTGGGCATGTTTTTTAGGGTTAGAAATGGACATCATCACTCAGCTTTCCCAAGAAGCAGCTGAGGGTTGAGGCAGGTGAACGCTCATCCAAGGTGTGTCAACAAGGGTTTCTGCATGTTTACAGCCACGACATGACTTTAAGGAGTCGCTTCTTCTTCTTGTCGGTCCCACAGAAATAGGCCTTGAACCCCAGTGCAACTATTTAACCTCTGTTACTAACTACTGCGAGTAAACGCTCATGTACGGCCTCCAACCAGTCGGCTCGGTGCTCTCTATCTAGAGGATGTGATGACATCATGTGGAAACAGGACATCCCGATGACCGAGGCACCTTGCTTTTCCACTGCTCCCTTTCAGCCTTTCTGTTAGACTGCGTACTTGCTCTATGAGTGTGCGCTCTGAGGGTTCGGTGACAGCTTGCTTCCCATTGTCCTATCATTCCTGCCCCACTCACACTCTGCATCCTGTGGAGTTTCCTGCTGGTGAGGGAGAGCGTCAGGGAGAAACAGAGAAGTGAGACAGAAAAGGTAAGAAAAAACCCTGATGATCAGGAGTACGAGTGGAGAAAGTTCGAGCTCAGCACAAAACCAGTGTAAATTCCTGAAACACTACAGATGTGTATAGCCGTGTGTGTGTGTGTGTTGCTGCAGCGAGTTTTCCCGCTGGGAGCAGCTTATCTGCGGTCCACTGTGCAGGAAAGGGTGTGTCATTTGGATTTGGATGTTTGTGAGTGTGACGACGGTGATGGAGGGTGATGTTATTGTGATTTTGTAAGAATGCACTGAATGCGTGCAACTGGCTTTTGGGTCAGAATTTATATGCTTCCTTATATTGTTCAGAGTGGACAAAGCTGTGGAAAGTCAAGTGTTTGTACCGAGCATTTCCATGTTATATCTAACCTCCGCTACTATATTAAATCATTGCTTTTCAGAGTAAGATTTTAAAAACAAAAATGTATGATCAGTTTATGAAATATGATAAAATGGTAAAGATGAAGCTACCAAACCCGATATGAAGAAGTGAAATACAGCTCCAACTCAATCAACCATATCATTAAAGTACTGCTTGGCTTCATGTTAATCCATCCATAATAGAATCAGTTAATACACAAATATTTCACTGACTAGAGATTTTTGCATCCATGCATCATCTATGCACCACCTTATCCTCACTAGGGTCGCAGGGGGCTGGAGTCTATCCCAGCTGACTTAAGGTGAAGGCAGAGGACACCCTGGACAGGTCACCAGTCTATCACAGGACTATACTTAGAGACAGACAACCAAGCACACTCACATTCACACCTATGGACAATTTAGATTCACCATTTAACCTCAACATGTTTTTGGACTGTGTGGGAGGAAGCCAGAGAACCCACGCTGCACGGGGAGAACATGCAAACGCCACAAAGAAAGATCCCGGGTGTCCTCACCGGGATGCAAACCCGCGACCTTCTTGCTGTGGTCTTCTAGATCTCTCCAGAGATCTTTAGGAGTCACTGTGCCCATCTGCATAAAGCACGTTCAGAAAGTATTCTGACACCTTCCTTTTTTGCACACTTTATTGTGCAATTTACTTAAGTGGATAAAATTGACATTTTTGTCCATCAATCAAGTAGACAAACCAGATTCTTTAGTCTGATGAGACAAAACTCAAAGTATTATATCTGGTAAACAACAGGCACCACTCATCTCGATGGTGATAATATGGAAGTGCTTCTCAGTGAGACTGGTCAGAAGGGAGGGAAGGATGAATGCAGCCAAATACAAGGAGTCATTGAAGAAACAACCTGAGACTCTGCCACACCTTTCACCACAACAATGATCTGAGGCATACAGCCAAGACTTCACTGGGGTGGCTTTGGAACAAATCTCTGAGTATCATCGAGTGGCCCATCCAAACCTCCACACTTCTCTCCACATTATCTGTGGAGAGGGAGCTGAAGATCTCAGGTCACGGATGCTTCACATCCAGTCTATTGGAGCTTAACACGAGGTTAATGGGATAAACTGCCCAAATGAACGTGTACGAAGCTTGTAGAGACTTAATGAAGAAGACTCATAACTACAGTTGGTGGGCGTAAGTATTTTTGTTGAGTTTCAATTTTTTCATTTAGATTTTTTTTTTGGCCAGGAACTTGTACAAACATGTTTTCACTTTGTCATTATGAGATATATGAATGTAAATGTATGGAGGAAACTTCCAATTTCATCCATTTAAGAGTAAAGTGTGCAAGTCGTGGAAGGGTCTGAATCCTTCCTGAAGGTTTTTTTCACTTAGGAAACTTTATGTGTGTTTCATTGATAATACTAATTACTTTCACTTCATTAAATGTTGAATACACGACTTGGAGGGAAGTGACAGTTCAGTGTAAGTACTTCTGTTATTGGTTTTACTTAAAGGGCCGTTCACTAAATAAAAAAAAACAAAAAAAACAAATGCGGCTATGCTGTTTGGAGATATCCAAGATTTATACCTCCAACCCAGTCCAATAAAGATTAATTAAAATTAAATTATTAGGAGATAATGTTAAAAAAAATTCAGCAGGGACACTTTTCTCCAGAGATCGACAGTTTTTTTGGGGACAGTTTCTTTGGCAGCAAGTGAAATCCGTGAATTATATGACCGTATGTCTTCAAATGATGAAGCGTACATATTGGTATTCAGACGAAACATCCCATGAAAAATATCAAATGTCAAACGGGTGAAATCTTTCATATCTAAGAAAATAGCCCATTAGTCTGCAAAGTAAAAGGGCCTGTTGTTGCAGACAGACTTATCACATACCGACACCGCACAGCTCGCCACCAGAGGAAGCAGCTTCTGTTTCACAGAGTATTATAATTATTTCTTCTGTGTGTTTGCTTGTTGCTATAAAAATCTGCTGTGACATTCAGCAGCCAGTCAGTGACATGAAGTTTAGTTTCGACATAGCAACAAGAGAATTCAGTGGAAGTCGTATGATTGAAAAGCGATTGTATTCTTGGTATTTTTTTTTTTTTGCAAGAGCTTACATGGCAGTTAATGAAGAAATAATGTGTCTTCCATTTCGTTGTTGCATCATATAGCAGCAGGTCAACGTATTTAAGATAAGGTGAAAGGCAGTGTGTGTGTGTGTAGGACTGAAGAGACGTTTAATATGTTTATTTTTTTATGTTTAAATCTCTGTCCTAAGAATACTTTTAAACTTCCACCATCAAACCCAGGAGTGATTTCTTTCACCGTACCTCATTTTCACTGTTTGGTTTCAAGAGGCAAAGAGGAACTCAGACTGCACTTTACTTGTGCTGGTGTTCGGTGCTTACTCTGATTCTTTTTCCTCAAACAGAAAAGCAGCAACAAGTATGCAGGGTGCCAGTTTGACTGTGCAGCCCCTCACTTTACCACTCATCACCTATCTCCCCACACGCCCACACACTCACACTTTATACTAGTATCTCCAAAGTTTGCGTAAGATTGAAACATAAACCCAAGATGATATTACAAAGCACAGGCAAGGGTGAGGAGATACACACATGTGGGTTTGTGCTTAAGACTGCACCTTGACACATTCAGTACCAGCATGTAGGTGCAGAGTGTCATTCTTTAGACATTTCTGCGGGCTTTGCTTTGCGCTGTAGTGTGTTTTTGTTTTCGTGAAGGTGTTGTCTTAATGTACGAACACTTTCAGGTCAGCTGAATTATTGGTTGTTATTTGAGTTATCACAGCTTCTGTGTGCGGACAGGAAGACAGACGAGAGCGAGAATATCTGGTCAACAGGAACCCAATTGAGAACAATGACTTGTATGGCTGCCCTGCAAACACTCCCCAGTGTTTCTGTGTGTGTGTGTGAATACATATCTGTTATTGTATCAGTCTTGTCTGTGGTCATCTGCCAATCCTAGAAAAGCAGAAAAAAAACCCCAGATCAGCCAAAGGGCAGAAGAGAGATAAGGATGAAAGGGAAGAGGCGTCTTTCACGCCCTCTGTCACTTCTCCTTTATGTGGTTTATCAGAATGAGAAAGAAGTCAGCAGCTGATGGGTGGATAGAGAGAATATGAAAGGTTGTTGTTGGAGGGATGTGGGCACCGAGTGGAGAACGGCTACAACAGAGAGGGAAATGTGTCGGGGGAGTTTGTGGCACTGCAGCTGCTTCGACTGTGTCCATTTGTGTGTGTGTGTGTGTGTGGATGGACTCTGTCCTCAGTTTCCAGGAAAAGGGGGGAGCCATCAGAGGGGTGGACAGGAAACTCTAACAGGGCTAACTTCCTGCAGCTCTCATGATGGCCGGCCTGATAGTGAACGTGTGTGTGTGTGTGTGTGTGTGATTCCGCACATGTAAAGGTTTTGCGTATTTTGCTCTGAGTGATCAACAGACTGTTCTGGATGTAGCCCATAATAGCTTTTGTTGCTTTAAAGAGTGTGAGGAATTTCTAGGAATTTGTGCAGCTTGAACAGACCTGAAGCTGTTAACTGGAAGCTCTGCTGTTTTTTCATAATAAAACTTTTTTTTTTTTTTGTCCTTCGCTGCCATAACTTGTATTGTTCTTCCTCTGTGTGACTTCCCCCACATTCCTCAGTAGGTGGAGCGGCTGTGTCCAGGAGTTTGGTCAGTTTTAAAGGTTGTCAGTTTGAATCCCACGACTACCCAATTCTGAGTTTATCAGATTCACCTAACTGAACAGCCCCTCAGTATATCCAACCATTACAAATGTTCTAGCTCATGTAGACATTTTATGGTTATTTTGGTGTTTGTAGTCCTGTTTCGCTGTGTTGACTTATATTACCGAGTGTTTCTAATATTTTGTCCACCTCTTTGAAATCAAGGAGGTCAAACTACACATTTAAAACTACAACCTCTAACACATACACTGCATGTAAAAGATGGACATAGCCTTCAGTTCTGAAGAGCTAACGTGGAAGTCGTTTAAACTGTATTCTGTCTAACAGTCAGCAGGGGGCGACTCCTCTGGTTCTAAAAATAAGCCAGATTGCAAAGAAGTCTGAGAAAATGACCCTACTTCTCACTTGACTCTTTATCTCAGTAAACATTTTGCTCATGAGTTTATGATCTCAGTGAATAGTTTGAAGTCTCCTTCAAAACAGCATGATGTTCATTTTGTAAATTAAGGTCCCATTTAGAGGAAAACAGACAATAAAGCAATTTATTCTTTGGAGCGGGACTACCTTGACAAGTTGCTCGGGTTCAGATCCATTTATCGCTCATCGTGTCCGATTTCAAAAGACGAAGATGTCTATGACCAAATTCCAAACTTGAGGCTTCAGAGCGCTAGTCCACCAACCAACGGGATATGTCCAAATGGCTACGTCCATCGTTTATACACAGTCCATGCTCC
The DNA here is from genome assembly GCF_000690725.1 of Stegastes partitus. Lineage (NCBI taxonomy): Eukaryota > Metazoa > Chordata > Actinopteri > Pomacentridae > Stegastes > Stegastes partitus. Next base: position 103,182 of record NW_007578407.1, on the reverse strand, counting down.
AACGTGAGTGTTAAGTTGATTCTCAAGCTGCAGCTGAATATTGGTTTCACTTCTGGTTCATCTGCAAATTGCGTTCTGCATAAAAATGTCTAAAAATGTCACATAAAAACATAAAAACTAAACTCCCCCCGCGCATATCTAACGCCCAACATGACATCATCCCATTACTGATTTTGTTTAAGCAAAAAATTTTGTCTGCTGTAACACGTGACACAAATCATCACAAATGAAAAATACTTTATTTATCCCAGAAGGGAAATAGAAGCTGCAAGAGTTTTTTTTTTGCCGTTTTCGTTGTCACCAAAATAATCTCTTGAACTGTCCAGCACAGTTTCAACCAGCACAGATCATTGCTATCTTCACAAAGGGAGGATTTAATGTGACATAGTTGTATTATAACTGTAATATTGAAGGTGATCACAGATAAACAAATGAGATATGTGTTCATTTGTGAGCTTTAGATTTTGTTTCATTGCGTTATCTTTGGACAGGACTAGCAAGACTCTTAGGAGTACGTATTTAGATTCTCCTGAAGATAAAAAAAACAACTTGTAGATAAGGAAAGCTCATGTTTTTGACTGAACACGCGTCTCTGCACGCAATTGAAAATGTTTTACTGTCTGTTGTTTCCTCTAGTTGTGCTCTGCAGCGTTTGCTTTGTCAACATACGTTCTATTGAAACAATGTGGATTGCTTAAAAGTGGAAGTCCGGATTGCGTCCGTGTGCGCAGTACAACACAATGATCTTTGTGAAACACATTCCAGTTTGCCACCGATGGTCACTTTGTGTCAGTTACCCCTTACTAATGATGACATTTACAAACTTATTTCACCACAAGCTCAAACACCCACACACATACAGTTTGCATGCTCGCACGCACACACACACACACACACACACACACACANCTCAAACACCCACACACATACAGTTTGCATGCTCACACACACACACACACACACACACACACACACACACACACACACACACACACACACAGCTGTTGACCAGAGAGAGTGACTGAGTACCCTCTCGAAACAGCAAAGCAAAAAGGGAAGTGGCTAACCTCACATCTCTCTCTGTCTTTCCTTATCTGAGGCTGTCTCTGACTCAGTTTTTTTTTCTAACTTCTCTGTCTCCTCGCGTCTGCCTTCACGCTTCTCTTTATTCACGCTTTACCGCTCTTGAGCCTTTCTCTCACATTCTCCACCACCTTTTCCCTCTCCGGTTTTCTGCCACTCATCCTCTCTTTGCCCTGCTCTCTCATTCCAGCCCTTGTCACTCACTTCTTCCGTCTTTTTTCCAGTGGCGATGGTGATTGACAGATGATCTGACAGAGGAAGACATCAGGTGAGAAAAAGTTAACTTCTCTTTCCCGCCCTTCCTCCACCCCCTCTTCTTCTTCCTCCTCCTCCTCCTCCTCCTCCTCCTGCTCGAGGGAAGTTAAGTTTTTTTTATTTTTTATTTAAAGTTAGTTACTTCTCTCTTCACAGTTCTCTTTAGTTTTTTGACTCACTAGATGTTGATAACCTGTGTTGCTTTCACTTTCAGCCTGCTTGTGTTTGAAGTCTCGAGCTGCATTGACAGGCTTCAGGGGATTACTTTAAGTAACGCTAAAATTTACATAATTCTTACTCGCTGTGGTTGTTTTGTATTTTGTCTATATGTGGTGATCCTGCAGTTAATGAAATAGGAAAGTTGCCACTGTGAGTAAACACATGAATTTTATGTTGCATCTGTGGTGATATTGAGAGATATTTTGCTAAGTTTTAAAATAAAAAAAAATAAAAAAAAAACATTTGGTCAAAATTTTGGTCATAAGCGGCCTGGACTTGAGGCTTAATTTTTTTTTACAGAAAGCTTACAGGTTACATTTCAAGATATTATCAAATTGCATATTGGGAAATGTACGATACAACAGTGCTTCAGTATATTGTCATTTATTTCCTCTTTATATATGCGCATCCATGTATGTCACAGGAGAAGTTATACTGTAAATGTTGACTACACCAGTAAACGCACATCTGGCTACAGCTGTATTATCATATGTTAATTAGCACTGTGTGTGAATATGCATAGTGTTTCCATGAACCATACATTGGGTACAAAAAGCCTTTAGTACCCTGTGCACAGCTAGAATTTCTATTGAATAGGCTCAAGCAGCAATAAAGAGAAGAAAAATGGACTTTTAATGTAAAAAAAAAAAAAGTTGTGGCACGTTACTGTAACTCTGCTTTCTTTTGCAGACGCCGTCTCCGTGCTGGTTATTATGGGGTGTGCCTGTTGCAAGCAGAAGAAGTCTGCCAAAGCAGTAGCAGCAACATCAGCAGCAGTAGACGTTACAGATCTGTCTCCTAGCAACGCAGATGGAGGGTTGTCCACAGGCTTGACTGCGGGCCGTTACTGTCCTGACCCCACTCAGACCATCCCAGACTTCAACGTTGGCTTCCCCGCCAGCACCATCTTCCCCAACCCCGGCACACACCAGCGGTCTGGAGGTTGGTAGTGGGTGTGTGTGTGTGGACATGTGAGTGTGTGTGTGTGTGTGTGTGTGTGTGTGTGTGCTTGGACACGTGTGTGAGGCAAAAATGTTCTACAACATTGCAACATCAAATAGACACAAGGAGGCAAAAGTCAATATACTAATTAACAAGTACAGTTTTTCATTAATTAACAACAGGTCAAATTAAACTTCTCTCGCACTTCTTCAGTGAACTTTGTTTCTGTCATACAGTTTGTGTTTTCTTGCAAAGTCGGACTTGAGTCCGTCTCCCAACTAAAACATCTGAGACCAACCCCGGTGCATATAACTGGAAACTGATAATCTTCTTGTTGTGTGTTATTATTTTTTTTTATTGCATATGCAGGTGGTGGAGTCACTTTCTTTATAGCTTTGTATGACTATGACGCTCGTACTGAAGATGACCTCACTTTCCAGAAAGGAGAGAAGTTCCAAATCATCAACAACACGTGAGTCCAAATGCACACAGAAGTCACTGTTTTTTAATCACGTGTTTGTGGATGTTGATAGAAAAAAACATCCCTAATTGGATTGAAGTAACCAATAAGAATATATTTGTCATTCAAATTCACGACAATAAGCATCAGGAGCTGATAAATGAATTTTGATGTGATCTGTTAAATGTGTTAAATGTGTTAAATTAAATCAGTTATGACTTCCAAAAGGTAATTAATTTTGTTTGCATACATTAAATTCCACAGGCTGCAATTAAATGGCACCCATTAACACTGCAAACTGTCAGAGGTCTCAGTCGCTGCTGGCAATGTTGACAAGCCTGTGTTCTTTAAAAACATTTAGTCTTTTTTTTCCAGAAATCTGAAATGAATTTATATTTTGATGTTTGGGTTTGCAATCAGAGCCAACAGAGGTGTTTGGAGGTGTTGCTTTCACGCCAACAAAGTTCGCAGATGAGCTCCTTGTTTTCTTTCTAGTCTTGGCTTCTTTTTCGTCTGCCGCTAAGTTTTATGAAAATCAGGTTGCTAAAAAAGCTGCTATATTTCCCTTAAGAGATCATGTCATCTGCACTTTTCATTTAAATTATTCTGGCTAAATTAGAAGTAAGAAACTTGAAGCATTTTTAACACCATTGTAACAGACCAAACTGTGGGCTGACTGTGCCATCTGTCACAACTAACCACAGCTGCCCCACATGTATGTGATGTCGTGCATCTGTACAAGTACAAATATGGGTGTTTTGTGTGTGTTTTTGTAGAGAGGGCGACTGGTGGGAAGCTCGCTCTTTGCACACTGACAAGACAGGTTACATCCCCTCCAACTACGTAGCCCCTGTTGACTCCATACAAGCCGAGGAGTGAGTGCACACACACACAAACACACACACACACATAGTGACACCGTGTTTGCCAGAGTATAAGGACTGATAGTTTACGCTGTAAGATTGTCTCAGTGATTGACATTTAGTCTGAAGGCAGAGGTCAAGTGAGGTGTGCTGTTGCTGCAGTGACCCATGTGGTGTTGTCATGGTGACAGGTGGTATTTTGGGAAGATGGGGAGGAAGGATGCGGAGAGACAGCTGCTGGGTCATGGCAACCAGAGGGGAACTTTCCTCATACGAGAGAGCGAGACCACCAAGGGTGAGGAGACCACACACTCAAACACGCACTCGTGGTATTAAATGAGGCTAGCTGCTCTGAATATGTAAAAGCTTTGTCTCGATCTGTCACGTCAACCCACTTTGTGCTTTCCTCTCCTCGTTCCCCTACTTCCCCCCGATCTCTCTTTACAGGCGCTTACTCTCTGTCCATCCGCGACTGGGACGACAACAAGGGAGACCACGTCAAACATTATAAGATTCGCAAACTAGACAACGGTGGCTACTACATCACCACCAGGTCACAGTTTGAAACTGTGCAGCAGCTTGTACAGCACTACACAGGTAACACACATAAACCACAAGGACACATTTTCATCCATTTTTTTTTTCTGCCTTTCTTTCACGGTGAAGTATCCTCATGCTGCAAAGCTCCTGTTTCCATGGCTTCAGTTGTAAATTTCCTTTGATTCTTTGCATATTCTTACACCAAATTATTTAAATCTCATTCTGTTTGCACTTGTATACATAATTACACTATTAGCAGTGCTACAAAGTAAGTACATTAACTGAAGGGCTTTACATGTGCAGCGCTGTCATATTTGTACTTACTTCCTTGAGTATTTGTGTTTGATGCTGGTTTAGACTTCTCTGCATACTAAAAGAAAAAAATATATTTTTTAACTTTGCAGATTTAAATTTCACTTTTAAATAAGTGCTTATAAAATATCACCTTGTGTAAAAAAGTACCCAGCAGTATGTTGTAAAGTCATCAAAGGGAGCTCTACGTTGAACACTGAAATTCTACATACAGGTTAATGCATCAAAAACAATGATCTACCGATGGACTAAAAATAAAATACAAAATTCTAAGCACGTATGGTTGTGGCCTCGTGAGAAGCTTTATTTTTGGTCTTTAAAATACATTTTCATCATAACAGACGGCGTTTGCGTTCTTACATAAGTAGATCATGTAATGTGTCGTCTTTACATTGTGGTAAAGTAGCGAAGAGCTTTGAAAACTCTGTTACAGCTGGCCAGCAGTGACTTTTAAGCTTAATTTAGAAGTTTGTGTGAGAAAAACTGTTCACACCCTCCACTTCCTCTGCTCTCTGTCAATGTTAATCTGCCCCCTAGTGGCTGGTACTGATATCACATTCTGCAGTGTGTGATCATCAACCTCAGAGACCTGGCAGCATGTATCATATGGGTTCTCTTATTGACTGTGGTTTTCCTGTATTGCCTTTTTTTGTATCTGCTCAGACTGTGTGTTTCTGTCTGCTGCGCTGAATGTCCTCGTGTGTTTGTTCTTTAGTTTTTGGTTAACTTGTCAATTGCATAAGCACATAAGCAACCTGTCTTGTCCTTTCTTTATCTCTGCACTTGTTCTGTTTTCTTTTCTTCTTGTTTCCTCTTTTTGCCTGTCTGTTTGCATCTCTCTCTCTCAGAGAGAGCGGCAGGACTGTGCTGCCGTTTGATTGGCAGCTGTAAGCGGGGCATGCCTAAGCTGGCCGACTTATCAGTGAAGACCAAGGATATGTGGGAGATTCCCCGTGAATCTCTCCAGCTGATTAAGAAACTGGGAAACGGCCAGTTCGGAGAAGTCTGGATGGGTAGGACCGGTGGGGCTGTGTTTGAGGGAGAGGAGGTAACAGCCGAAGCACACCTGAATAAAACAATATTTAAGCAGCAGCAGCAGCAGCAGCAGGTACATATAATACGTTTGAGCGTTGGTTGAGTTTGAAGAACATCAGTAAACATTTCTAGTGTGAAGACCTTACAAACAAAGACTGTAAAGCTCTGTGATCTGTCTTTGTTGTCTGCCTATGCTTGCAACAAATATACCTTGGGATCAGACCACACAGACACAGAAAATAAAGAAGTTCTCTGCACCAGATTCTTTAAAAAAAAAAAAAAAAAAGTAAGAAAAATCCCATAGAGTCTGCTGTTATAATTACTGTGATCTGTCTTTGTTGTCTGCCTATGCTTGCAACAAATATACCTTGGGATCAGACCACACAGACACAGAAAATAAAGAAGTTCTCTGCACCAGATTCTTTAAAAAAAAAAAAAAAAAAAAGTAAGAAAAATCCCATAGAGTCTGCTGTTAATTACTGAAATGTTTTTTTTTTACATCCAGGTGTGCAGAGCTGCTCCCTTCCTCCCCCATGATTGCATGTGCATGTTTCATCATCTCAATGCACCTCTTTGTCACCCCCCCACCCATCTTTCTTTCATCTTTCCACCCATTACTACACTCCTTTTCTCCATTCTCAATCACCCATTCCTCTCCTCCCTAACCCTCATCTCAACCATCTTTGGCACCTACCCTCTCCCCCTCGTAGGCTCTAATGACGGCCTGTGTCATTACCTGACAAAGGCCTGTCCCAACAGCACCCCGCTCACCATGGGTCTTGGGCGAGACGCCTGGGAGGTCTCAAGGGAAACGCTGTCCATGCAAACGAAGCTTGGACAGGGCTGCTTTGGGGACGTATGGATGGGTGAGACTGATACCGCCAACCTCTGACACCTGCTACAGGCTTAGAGGGAAAACTGTCTGTCTAGCATTGTCCTTTGCAGCGTCTGTTACTGTCCTGTGGCAAAGATTGTTGGTAATGCTCAGTGTCTGGCTGTGGATGGCCATTTATGTCAGTTTATGTAAGCAAATTTTTTCACATATTAGCTGGTATTTCCCACAGGATGTTTTTGCAATTACACCTATGACCAATTTCTGTCAAAGCTGTCATACAATTTCCCTGACTGAATCCGAGTGTGTTGGGTTTCTGAGCCGTGCAGAGTTTCTCCCCGAGGCCAGCCGCGCTCTGTGCCTGTCCATGTAACTCAGGTGCTGTTGGTGTTGATGTAAGACCAGAAACCTCCCCCACCTCCCAGACCCTCCTAACCTCACCTTGTCATGTCATGCATGCTCTCCAAACTAACAGTCATATGCACCCACCAGAAGTGTGACCACATGTGTTTGTTTGTTACAGCCGTCATGTTGTGCATTGTTTTGTATGTGTGGGTGTTTCCATCTACGTAGCGTATCACTCTGTGTATATGCAGCCATCACTATGACAGAAAAGGTGTGCGTGCTTGTGTAGTAAGTGTGTGTGTGCGTCCGTGTGTGTGTGTGTGTTCATGCTCCGTGCGTGCATTAACATCCGCTTGTCTGTATGCCAGGCATGTGGAACGGCACCACCAAGGTAGCGGTGAAGACTCTGAAGCCAGGAACCATGTCCCCCGAGGCCTTCCTGGAGGAGGCTCAGATCATGAAGAGACTCCGTCATGACAAGTTGGTGCAGCTCTACGCCGTTGTGTCTGAGGAGCCCATTTACATTATTACTGAGTTCATGAGCCAAGGTATCAGGCTGAGTAAACTGTCACGACTCTGACGTACTGTAGATATGAACTGCTGCCCTTACAGGAGGAAGTGAAAGCCTCACTGATGCTTAACTTCTAAATTGAATGCTGCAGAAATTGGAAAAAAAATCAAAAGCATTCATACCACCGCTAAGGGTACACAATCTCTCAATTTGCCATAGTAATACTTTAATAGATCAAAAGTAATAAATGTATAATAGAAATGTTATAAATAAGAAAATATGTGTAGATTTTTTTATAAATCTGCACTTGGAATGCATTAAAATATGAATTGTAACAATCAGAGGGCACGTAGTAGATTTCTTTAATTTACGTGAGTGCAGTAGTTCATGAGAAAATAATAGGGTGCTTCTGAAAATGCTCAATTCTCAGAAGCACTCTTTCTTGTAAAGAAACCTTTCCAATAAATAAATAAATCCTGTGTCTGGATCTGTACCAAAAATATTCACTTCTAAATTGGCCACTGTCCTAACTGTCATCCATCTTATTAAATGACATTTTTGAGGTATCCTTCTCAGCATCCACACTAGCAAACAGGGGTAAAACATAAACTGTCAACGCTGAAGACATTTACTCAACACATTAAAAATTTGGCAGAAGGGTGGTGATCAGGGAGACGTTTTGTAATGTGGAAGACTCTTTGGTTCTCTGAGCATGACATTTGACTTGCCCGTGGAGATGGCCTCGGGGCAGGCAAAATATTGCTTCAACATTCACTAAAAACTATAAAGACTTAGGCAAAAGTTGAAACTGAAATGTGTTTGTGCAGAGGAGATTACGAAAATGTGTCACAGTTTGAATGTACAAGCACCTAGCTCGGTGCATGTTTCATGATGTACAGTTTTCGACACAGCAGAAAATGCGTTTGCCGCAGTGGGCATAAGGGACTGTCATGATCATACCTGTCGCTCTTTCTTTTTCAGGAAGTTTGCTGGACTTCTTAAAAGATGGAGAGGGGCAGAGCCTGAAGCTGCCTCAGCTGGTGGACATGGCTGCACAGGTGAGTTAAAGACAGACACAAACACAATGTGACAGATTTAAAGGAAGCTTGTAATTCCGCTACAGCACTGAACGCTTTTTGTCTCCGTGGGTGTGCAGATTGCGGCTGGAATGGCGTACATCGAGCGCATGAACTATATCCATCGTGACCTGCGAGCAGCCAACATCCTTGTTGGAGACAATCTGGTGTGCAAGATCGCTGACTTCGGCCTGGCTCGGCTCATTGAGGACAACGAGTACACAGCCAGACAAGGTAGGAGGATGTCATGTTAAGTGTGTATATGAGGAGTGCCACGCTTGCACAGTGCTATGATTAAAGGTGTCTACTTCTGCTTCCATGCCTATATTTTTATACATAACCTATTCTAATTACATGATTATGAATCTTCACTGTGTTGCCATGGTTTCAGGGGCAAAGTTTCCCATTAAGTGGACGGCTCCAGAAGCCGCACTGTATGGACGCTTCACCATCAAGTCCGACGTCTGGAGCTTTGGCATCCTACTAACTGAACTCATCACTAAGGGACGTGTGCCGTATCCAGGTACGAGATAATACTCTGCTTGTTCTGTAATTTTCACCAGTTCATCATCGCTGGCTGGAAATTCTCCGCACATTTCCACCTTCATTCCTATATAGCAACTATCTGTAAAAGTAGTTGCCGATGACAGAGGCTTGGGGAGCTGGCTTACATTTTCACACCAAACAAACCTCATTACAGCGCTGTTGGTCACTGAACAGCTCCACTGGAGACTTCATGGCTTAAGCACCTTGCTCAATAGAGCATCACGAGTAAATGGAGAAAGAGGGGTGACTCTTTCTTAAGCACCTGCCACCCCGCTGTGTAAATTAGCATGCAGATCATGCCGTTTCCTGGTTTTACTGCACTCTATGTCCTTTAGCACTTATTTCTATGGGTGCAATAAATTACACATTTCTTTCACTTGCAGGCTATTATTGATACACTAACAAAATTGCTGATTTAAAGAAAATATATTGATCAAAAAGATTAAATGGTAATTTTAAGTTTTCTATGGCACTTATGTTGTACTGTTCCTTTACTCCAGACATTTTACATTATGAACTATTGACTGTCTTCCAGAGATTAAAAGTCTCTTTTACACGGCAGTCATGGCCAATTTAGCAGTGCCATCTTGTTATAGCACATATTACACAGATTTATTGTGAATTAGATAAAATACGAAAAGAATAATCAGAATTCACAGAAGGTCAGAAGAGTAATGTGAGACTGGTCAAATGGCAGCAATATGCATACCTTCGTAAATTGTATAAAATCAGGGATGCAGTGATTTAAGGATAAATACAGAAAATGTCATAAATTAAACACAGACAGCCCTTTTTGTCAGACCTGTTACAAGTTCATAGCTGTTTTATAGTTTGCTGAAGCCACAAGTATTTAAACTCCTTACATTTACTTGCGCAATTATTTTGAAAATATTCTAAGCTTAAAGCCCTTTATAATGCAGCTAATGAATATAACACATATATTTGTTTGTTTGAATTATTTACATGTTTAGCCCAGATTTCCGTGCTGTATTTTTAACGTAATACTGACGGTGACGCAATCAGCTCAAATGTTCCCACCACTCCTGCTTTGATAATGTTTTAGTCTTGTCATCTTTGTCTCTATAACCAGAGTGTCTTTAATCAACCTTTGCTCTTCCTCTGCCACATCCGCATCCTCCCTCTCTGCTCCGTCCCTTTAGGCATGAACAACCGTGAGGTGCTGGAGCAGGTGGAGAGGGGCTATCGGATGCCCTGCGCCCCGGGCTGCCCCGCCTCGCTCCATGAACTGATGGTGCAGTGCTGGAGGCGGGAGGCCGACGAGAGGCACACCTTTGAGTACCTCCAGTCCTTCCTGGAGGATTACTTCACCGCCACGGAGCCGCAGTATCAGCCTGGAGAAAACCTGTGACCACACAGGCGTAGAACAGACATGGAGCAATAAATGGACAGAGACAGACGTAGGCGCATGCATACAAATACACCAACAGGCATGTCATAGTACATATACATGCGTTCGGTGTATTTGATGCGCAAATATAAAGATACATATCATTTCCTTGTTTAACTGTTTAAAGACACTTTGATCCCCGATCGCCATAGCCCGTTCAGGACAGACCCGTTCACCGCGTTGAAGAGCAGATTCGGAGCTCTTCTGGTCAGGCCTTGCAGTAATGTTGCTTTACTCTGTAACCATGACAACAAGGAACTGAAAGAAGATGTAGATGGTTGTGTTGGGGTGGGGGGAAGTCGAGTGGGTACATGATCTGTTCAGCTGCCATATATGTTCAGGTCCTTTGATTTCTCTTTTTCAGAAGAGCATTTTAGTGGATCAACTGTTTGCCGGAGATAAATGTGACGATACAGAGAGGCTCGCAGGTGCGACAGGTTATCAGACGACATTTTAAATACAGTCTTTAAAAACTGTCAATGAACCCCGTGAACCTGTGTGGTAACTGACTAGATTATGTACAGACACAGGCACTTCTTTTTCAGGTTTGAGAAGATTCACACTTCTGCAATAGCCGAACAGAGGTCTGTTTTCTTCTTCTTCATAGTAGTTAGGGGAAAAAAAAAAAATGCTGTTGAACCGATACCACATCCATGTCTGTCTCCTTCAATGTTTCCACCAACATGTGCCTTAATGTGGTCAAATTGAAGACTGTTTTAGATGAAGTAACTTTAATACTGTGTTAGGAAAATCTAAGAGATAATAAGGAATTTGTTTTATTTGTGTGATATTTTCTATGACAATTTTGTATGAATTGTCTCTTTTGTTGTTTTAATTTAACTCAGATATATCTGTGCATCACAAAGCATTCCATATCTAGTTAGCATGTATGCAGTTTTCATCCATTGGGAGGGCAAGCCGAAATGTCACACATAAAGGGGGAAAGATAAATGTGGCCTGTGGAAGGATAGTGTTTTAAATGAAGTTTTGTGACAAGAATGTAACCTTCGTGTTGAGATTCTCCTGTCATGTCATTGTAATAAAGATCAGATATCTTTTCCAGGGTACGACACGTCTCTAAATATGTGTGTATTTGGGCATTTACATTGTCACAGCATTGATTTTAAAGTTTTGTGATGTGCAGCGGTCGAATGTAACTAGGTAAAGATAATGGTAATTATTTGCACAACCAACCTTAAATACAAATGAGTTCTTACATCTTTTGTTCCCCCATCTTGGCAGATTATGCCTTTGACCAAGTGGAAGCAACTTCAACTCACTGAACAATGGGTGCTTTCTCTTTGTGACTCTGACTTTGTAGGTCATTTAGATTTGTGCCTGCAATTTCGCTGCACATTCTAACAATTCCTTCTAACCTGTTTCTGTTTTTCAAAGAAAGAGCCCCAAACCAGCAAATAAAAGAGAAGGTTAAAACTGACTCAGTAAAACAAGAATAAATCATTCTTATAAAAATCACGTCAACATTAAAACTTCAGAGCTTCGGATAAAAGCGTAAGCGCTGATGGGCCTTTGCACCAACTACCAGTGTAGTTGGTGCAAAGGTTGACTTATTGATTATTGTCCCCAGATACCTGTACTTGTACCAAAAGAACAAATAGGAACAGCTTGTTTTTTCCCCCCCCTGAAGTCAATTATCATTTCCTACTTTGTTTTTCTCAAGTGCTGTACTTAAGTGCAATTTTGATGCACCAAGGTATTTTGATAATATATTTCAGAATTATTGTATGTTTATTTCACTGCATCAGTTAATTAGCTATGCTAATATTTTGCAGTGTAATTTAAATAACAAAAATAATAATAATCAAATGTGATCAATGCACAAAACCTGATACACCGATATAAAACTGAGGGAACATATTGTATTACCTCCAGTACAGAGCTGCTTGTACTTGAATGTGATTTTGAAAGCAAGACACGAAACTGTTTTTATTTCTTCTGAATACTTGCTTGATTTAAATATATATGCATGTATAAATCTATATGAAAGAAACGACTCGTTCCACTAAATACCAAAGACATGTTATCATAGAAAAAAGACATATTGAACTGATTTATCTTTTTAAATAGGGCAGATTTTCTTTCTTCTATGTTGTTTTCAGAATTATAAAACATCGCTTTACATTTGTAACTGTTTCAGCAATCCCAGGTGAGTATTCCCTGCCTTTACATTTGCCCTCCGTCGAAATTCACGATCTCTCGCGCTTTCTGCCTTTAGAAAACTACCGCTCCCATAGTTCCAGAGGTGCAAAGTGAAGCCAGCTACGGGTGCCCGGATGGCTTTGACAGTCAGGCACGTTGGAGAGGCACAACGGAGACTGGGGCGCACGAGAGACAGAGAGCTGGAATTGCAGAGGCAGAGACGCACGGGCGCACGGTCGATTTTCGCCTCCCGCATACTGGGGAGTCCCGCGCCTGTCACCAAAACCGGAGCACCGGGCTCGAGTGCCGTTGTGTCAGCGCCTTAACTGAGCAGAAAACTGTCAAGCAACGTCCCTGCTTCTTATTTTTAAAAGCTTTTTCGTTTTTTTCCTCTTTGCTTTCCCATCTTTTGTGGGTGCAGATATTGATGTGAGCCAGAGGAGCGGTTTTCTCCCGTTGACGGTGGCGCGCGACGGCGGGAGGAGACAGCGCTTGAACATTGATGTGGGAGGACTGTCTCCCTCCGACGCGGGGAGCGCAGATGAAGGGGGAACGCCGCTCGCCGACGGCCGCAGCCGCCGAGGCAACCGCTCCGTGACCCGGGCGAGAAGAGGAGCGAGCCCCCCGCCACCGACAGCCGCGCGAGCCGCCAGCCCCGCCAGCCAGCCAGCGTTGACACCGCAGCAGCAGGCAGCGCGAGCCCCCGGACTCCGTCTCTCTACCCCGGTGAGTGCGCGTGCAGCGTCTTATGTACCAAACAGCACACATTTGCTTACTGTCCACTCAGCCAGCTGTGCTGCGCACCTCTGGCTACGTCTCTTGTTGAGTTTTTTTTTTTTTTTTTTTTTTTCTTACATTAACCACGTCGGTACCGGACGCAGATCTGCATGCGTACTGCTCGTGCTGCTGGGTCATCTGGGCTTTACTGTGGGCACGCAGCGTGTGTGGTGAGATCCTAAATGATGATGTTCACACACACACACATACACACAAATAGCCTACACACGCAGTGTGGTTGAATGTGCGCGCAGTGAACCCTGTGTACCCCCACCTGTTTTTCTGATTATTTACAACATTCTCACCTATTAACATCATTATCACTGAATATATATATACAGTGTAGGCAGGGCAGCAGTTTACAGTACCTCCCCAGGTACTGTCACACTGCTGGCACACTCTCTCTTGTTTATTTGTTTTCTCTATAGATTTTTTTTTTTTTTTTACCTGTGGGTGAGTTTGTTGGGACTTTTCTGATAATAAATTCAGTGACACATACCATTGGTTTGACTGTCAGCCCAACTCTTCCTGCTGATGGACAGATGTTTGCTTCATATATAAACAGGAGACAGAGATTCCCAGTGAGAGCCCCCACCCCTGGGTTTCCTCCCCCCCCCTCACCCACCCCCCCATGAGCTGTCAGGGCAGTTAGGCAGGACACAGCAGCAGCAGCAGCAGCAGCAGCAGCAGCACATCCTGCAGTGGCAACAGAGCCGGTGAGCTGGAGGCACGGCATACTCATGGTGGTGATTATCAGCTCTTGTCTGTGGTTTAGTTGGGGAGGAGGAGGTGGTGTGGTGTTGGTGGTGGCGAAGGGTGTGTGTGTGTGTGTGGCGGGGATGGGGGGGGGGGGAATAAAGGAAAAGAAAGAGTGCAGAGAAACTGAAAGAGAGGAGAGAGAGAGAGAGGATGAGAGAAGTCAATGTCAGTGTCTGGGCAGTGACAGTTCGTTATTTAAGGGCCCCTCAGAGACGTGCACAGGCTGCCCTAGTGCAGGTGCTGTTAGTATGCAGAGTGATGCTCTGTCTGTCTGTCTGTCTGTCTGTCTGTCTGTCTCACACTCTCCCAGTCTCACTCCCTCAGTCGCTGGTTGAAGAGTGAGTTCTCTTATTGGCAGGTCCACTTGGACATAATGAATAATTTCAGCCCTGTGAATGCTGGAATGAAAAGGAAATGGCCTTACCTTGGCATTCTGCCGCTGTCTGTCAGACTTGTCTTGAGTGCATGGCCATGTGTGTGTGTGTGTGTGTGTGCGTGCATGTGTGTGTGTGTGTGTGTGTGACAAACAGAGAGAATGTGAACATATAACAGCTTAGGCCTATTGTGCTTCCTACCTGTGTGAGCGGGGCTAGTTGTCATAGCAACGGCCTTGTAGCTCCGTTGATGTTCCTCCTGTCCTCATTGGCAGGGTCAGCGCACCTAACACACCACATCTCGTCTCAAATCTGTGTGTGTTTGTCTTTGTGTGTGTGTGTGTGTGTGTGCATGCACATGTGTACTTCCAAGTGTGTGTGTGTGTGTGTGTGTTTGTGCTCTGGAAGTACCTTTTGTTTGCGCCTTGCTGCAGTTCGTAGGCGTGTAGGTTGATGGCACAGACAAGTCAGAGTGTGTGTGTGTGTGTGTGTGTGTGTGTTGCAGTGTCACAAAGATACACCCTGCTGATATGACAGCCGACAGCTCAACCAATCACCTGTTTTCTCTCTCTGCCTATCAGCATGTGAGGTTGCCGTAGTCAGACGTCCTCTTGATATGGAGGTCGTCATGGAGATGGAGAAGACAGAGTGGACACACATAATCATGTATACACACGCGCAAACGCACACAGGCACATGAAACACCTAATGGTACAGTATATTTAGTGACTTCCGCTGATTTTATGGTGTTTGGGGAAGTTTTGAGTCATATTCAGGATGGTGCAACCTGTTGAATGGCTGAATGGAGGGTTTGAAGAGTTGATGCATCAGTTCTGAGCACGAAGTAGGTTCACTTCAGAGAAAATGTCATTATGTAAAACTCTTTGTGGTTGTGTGAATAATCTTTTATCTCAAGTTAGGGGCGACACATAAAAAATGCCATCAGACAGAGCTTTAGAAGTTTAAACCTGAAAGGATATCCGACCAGAATTTGAATCTGTTCAAATATCGATCCTCTTTACGACTACAACGCCTCTCATTTCAGGAATTTGGCTTCTACAAGATTTGTTAAATACAACAAATAGATTTTTTTTTTTCTTCAGTTACAGATGTTTTGTGAGCATCAACGGACACTCCTCTTTGAACTCTTAACAAGAGCTACAAAAAAAGGAAATTTATCTCACAGATGTGAATGAGTCAGGCCTTTTTAACTCGGTACTTGAAATGCCTCATAAATTACACGAGAAATTGATTTTCGGGCACAAATTCACATAAACAGTTCACATCGTTTTGCAGTGACGGAATTTGGTTGAATAGAGCGTTTAGAGCCATCTTCAGACAGCTCTAAGCGTAAACTGAACATTGAGATGCAAATTATATCAGTGTTTTTTTTCCTATTGTTTCCATGCTGTACTGAACAGTGAGGTTGATACTGTCTGCTGTTATAAAATAAACAACTTTATATACTCTAAGATGTCTAATTTTCATGCAGAGAACAGGAGATTTTTTTTTTGAATAATTTCCAACTTTTACCATTTTTACTATGCAACAAGCTACTACTGCTGGCAAAAAAAAATAATTAGCCATTACTTTGTCCTTGGGGTAAAGGGTCCTGTCTTTTATGACTCCTATTAATCTAATCGTCACCTGAAGTGAAATAGCTTTTGCCACAGGCAGGTAAAAACGTGGTTCAACTCCCACACACACACAGGCAAGCGCACACAAATGCACCCACACACACAGCAACCATTTAGCATTAGTGTAAGCAGTGTTTGTATGCTCCATTCTGTCACCTCCCACACGATACATTCATAAAACGGCTCCTCCGCGCCAAAGGCAGTGACTCAAAAGAAGACATCTCCCCATCTCCCTTTTCTCTCGCCTCCTTCCCTCTTTTTAACCCCTCTGCCCCCCCACATATACCGATCCTTTAGCCAGTCCCTTCTTCTTCTTCCTTATCCACTTCTTCCTCTCCTTTCCTATACGTCCTTCCTCACCTACCTCCTCATTCTCCTCGTCTCCCTCACACCATTTCTCCCTCCCTCCCTCCCTCCCTCCCCCCCACAGGGCTGGTTGCAGCCGGTTTGAGTCTGACAGTGGAGAGGAAGCTTCGACCTCTCACCTCCGGAGGATGGAGGGAGGGAAGAGGAGAGGGATGATGGAGGGCAGCGAGGTGGAGTAGAGGGGGAGGAGGATGAAACTGCAAGAGGCGAGGGAGAGGTCAAAGAACAGGAGGGATTTGCAAAGAAGGAGGGAGAGGAGAGAGCTTGAGGGGGGAAGGGACAGAGGGGTGGGTGGGGAGGAGAGTGAGAGAGAGGACAGAGGGGTCAGGAAGGGAAAGGGGTTGATAAATGAAGGGAGAGCGGCAAGATGGAAGGACAAGGAGAGAGAGATGAGAAGGAGAGAAAGACAGAGTGTGAAGCTGCTGTGTACCTCCCTAACAAGCTGGACAGAATCAGCTCAATTATTAAAGAGGAGCGAGAGATGGGGAAAACACGCAGACACACACACACACGCACACACACACACACACACAAAAGCATCTCTCTGTGTCTGGCACTCAACACAAACCCGACACACACACACACCTATCATCACACTCACACATGTACAGTATGGCTGATTTCTATGTTTCCTAATGCTTGTGTGTCAGTGTGTTATCTTTGTTTTTAGCGGCGTGTGAGTGCGCGTATACATGTGTCTGGGTATGTGTGTTTAAAAACAGTGAGTCAGAGGATAAGCAGAGACTTGTTAGTGATTCTCCTCAACACCCTCCCCTCCCACCACCCCCCCACCACCCAATTTGGCTTCAGCGCCGTCTCAACGTTCCACCAGCGTGGCTTCAATGTCGTCCCATCAATACGAACAGATAATCAGAGCACTAAGGGGTCTGTCTATAAATCCCCGCCGTGAATATAGTTTTCACCCTCTTCGCCTCCTTTCTTCTCTCCTCACTCTTCCTCTCCTCCTCCTCCTCCTCCTCCTGCTCTTCCTCTCTTGCCCGTTCCACCCTTGTTTCTAGTTCTCTTTCTTCTTTCCCTTTCCCCCTCTTTCTCTGAGGAAGTGTATGCCCCCAAGGGACGAAAAGATTCGCTACCTTCCAGGAGAGAAAGAGATTGTGTGTGTCTCTTTCTGCGTGTGAATGTGTGTCCTCCACATGTGTGCGTGCCAGGATGATAGTGTGTGTGTGCGTGAGAGTGAGAACACACACTTCCTGAGACGGAAAGGGAGAGAGAGAGAGGCAGGGGATGAGCAAGGGAGGAGAGAGAGAGAGAGAGAGAGAGAGAAAGCAGGAGGCTGTGGAGGGGGAGGAGAGAGAAAGAGATAAGAGAGAAAGACAGAGAGTAGTCGGGGAGAAGGGGGAAGATGGATGAATGCACTGCGCACTGTGTGCGTGTGTGTGTGTGTGTGTGTGTGTGAGAGAGAGAGAGAGATGGTAAAGAGATGCAGGTAGACAGAGAGGGACGGAAGGGTTTCTTATCCTCTCAGCAGAAGTCATAATTTCTTAGAGCGTGCACAGATGTGTGTGTGTGTGTGTGTGTGTGTGCATGGCTCATTGTGTTTGTGTCTGAACGTGTTACCTCGCTCAGGCTCGAGGCCAAGAACCAGAGAGGTACAGTGGTGGTGTAGCACCGGTGTGTAGCGTGAGCAGTGCGTGTGTGTGTGTGTGTGCGTTTGTGAGAGGTGTGTATGTTGAGGCTGTGGCTGATGAGCTGTCAGTACCTACAGTTGGAATGTTCACAAGGCGGCCATTGTTGTTCAAACAGCCAGCAGCCTTCTCCTTGGCAACGGGCGCTGCAGCAGCGTCTCCCACAGCAACTGTGGAACAGGAGTATGGAGGGAGGAGGTGGAGTCAGGAAGTCAGGGCCGCAGCACAGAGGCCCCTCTCCAAAACGCTGGCCTCAAGGTCTGAGTGTGTGTCGGGGTCCAAGCATCTGGTTTGTGTGTCCTCTGTGTGTGAGTTAGATATGCGTGACTACATTTAAGCGTGTCGGTATGTGTGGTTTTTAAGTGAGTCTGTGGGCTCTCATCAGCAGGACTACGCTGAGTGTGCGTCAGTGGGAGCGTGCGTCTTTGCTCGCACTTGTTTGTGTGTGCGTGCCAACTTCGTGTGTGTGTGTGTGTGTGTGTGCACCTGTGTGAACCGTAAGTGGGAGTGTTTCTGTGTGTGCACCTAAGTGGCTGGTTTCATCTCCTCGTATTTGCATGCGTGTTTCCACACACATCCCCGTGTGCGTCCTTGTTTGTATGTTTTTGCGTGCCCACGTGTGCTGCACTCCTCGCTGTTCCCCAGCTGGCGTGGTTGGTCACATGACCTGACTGAGGGGCGGCCATCAGCAGCGCCAGGAAACTGCCTGCAGGAGAGTGAGAGCGAGTAGAGAGAGAGAGAGAGAGAGAGAGAGAGAGAGAGAGAGAGAGAGAGAGAGTGTCAGGCTGAGTTGAAGATGAGGGAGGGGTGTTGGGGAGTGGGAGCGTGTGTTGTGGGAGAGAAACTGGGGGCGGGAGGTGTGTGTGTGGGGGGGTGCTGGAGAGATGAGAGAAGGAACAGTGAGGAAGAGAAGTGAGGAGGGGGTGAGGAAGGAAGAGGAAGGGGTAATACAGTCCTCCTCATCTTAAAATAACTACAGCATGTAGGTTCCTGCAGAAACAACAGGAGAGAGACAGGCAGATAGTGAGACAGTCAGATGGGGGTGGGGGGTCCTGATTTTGTGTTGTCTAGTGTTTTGAGCTACTTCTCCAGTCCCCTGTGTGCATCCTTGGCTGAGCTGCCACTGTATCTGGTCCGTGTGAAGTCTGTTTATGTTAGATGTGTGTCTGTCTGTCTGAACGTCTGTCTGCCTTTTTGTTTGTCTGCACATATGGTTTATGTGTTGGTCTCTGTTCATTTATACGCTTTGTGTGCGTGTATGGTGTGTGCGTGCACGTGCTTGCTCTTGGCAGGAGATACAGCGCGCACGCTGATGATGGAGATCATTAGGAATTTCCTGCAGCTGGGGAGGTGGCGGTGGTGGTGGTGGTGGTGTTTTTTTTTTTTTTGGAGGTGAGGCAGCGGGATGGGTTGGATGTGAGCGGGTGAGAAACAGAGGAGAGGTCAGAGTGAAGGAGAGTGTGAGGGTCTGTATGTGAGTGAGTTAGTTGGACTGTCTCTACTTGACAGACGTGCGTGCATGGAGCTGCAGCCCACTGAAGCCCAAAGTTCAGCTCAGTTCTGAAGGGTTGTTGGTGGTAAATTGTGTGCAGGCATGTTGGCCCTGGTGCTGTGATTTGTGTGTATAACATTCCTCACCCCCTTTGGCACTCTTAGAACCTCGAGCTCAGACAATCCAGGTCTGTTGATTAGAAGAGTTTGGATGTGCTGAAATCGTTGCTCGCTCCTCAGGCCAGTCGGGCTACAGCGCTCTGCAGTCAAGGAAAGGCCTTCAAACTTAAATTTTTACTGTTCTGTTCATTTAGCTGAATTAAAAGTTTGCAGAGATTGGCTAAACTTTACATAGTACGAAAAGTAAATATTGAAAACTTTTCTCCCACCATGGGAAGAAGAAGAACGCCTTTAGATCTAATATGTAAGACTATCAGCTTAAGATGATGTCTAGGTTCTGCTTATGCTAAATGGGGTTTATTTTTGTGTACTGTGATGCTGCTCAAGATAAACAAAGTTTGTTTCTTTTAACCTCAAACTGATGTAACAATATGAATTACAAATATGTTCCCAATTATATTGCTCTTCACTCAGAGACATATAATTTATGGTCAAGTGCTTGATTTGATTACTACACACAGTGAGTGTTTACAGTTAGTCAGCCACTTTAAAGTGATGCTGGGTAACATCATGTAACATGTAGTGTTTCCCTGACAAACTCGGTCACATTTACCATCTGGAATACAACCTGCCACCCTTTTTTCTCCACCTTTTTTTCTGCCGAAGACACAGACGATTTGAAAACAGTTAGTCGCCAAGTTGTTTTATCAACTGTCTTTTGCATTGTTTCCTTTTTTGTCGACAGATTCCATTGTTGTACATAGGCTGGAGGCTGTTAGCGCTGCAGGTTGAGGTTGCATCAGGGCTGAGGTGATGTGGAGGAACGAGAGACTGATGGTAGCTGAGTTTCTACAAGGTGTCACTCAGTCTCTGTGGACCCCCTGACCCACTTCCTCCTCCCAACCTCTCCTCTTCTCTCCTGGCCTCACATACACTTTCTCCATCTCGCTCCCTCTCTCTGTTTTATCCCCCCTTTCTTCTTATCTGTCTAAACCTCTCGGTGGAGCTCCCCCCCCTCCTCCCCCTCACCACCTCTCTCTCTCACTACCTCTCTCTCTCTTTCTCTCTCTCTCTCCTCTATGTCCCCCTCCCTTACACCCCCCCATGCTGTTTCGGTGCTGCTGCCTGTCTCTTAGCAACAACTGCACACCCGTTAGAGCTCAGTGAGTGCTTTTACAAACACACCCAGGAAGACACACTCGTACGCGTGCACACTCGCAGGCACTCACGCACACACACATGCGAGTGTGCACAACACTCGCACACTCATACACACAGGGTCTAGTTCCTCATTGAGGGTTTCTGCTGGCAGGCCTGTGAGTCTGCAAGCCTTTGTGGCAGTGAGATAGATGGGAAGAGAATAGATATGCCGTACAGCTACCATGTACAGAGTCATCAGACTATGCACAACAGGGCAATTGCCCAAACTGGAAATTGACAGGCTCTAGTCCCTGATTTCACACTGACATGTGCGCACATACACTCTGTGGCATGTTGCGTTGTTGTTGCCGCTCCTGCGTGCACACAATAACACCGAAAACTTTTAGAAGAGGATGAAAAACACGTACAAGATCAAAACAGTTCAAACAATGTCATTCATATGAGAGCTGCTCTTTGTGAAACAGATTCAACAGATCATCATGTGGGTACAGCGCACACCATCGGCTGTTTTCACAGAGACAATACTACGCCACTGTGTGTTCCAAAGCCCCAGAGCCATTCACAGTAAAATGCACCAAAACGCATTTGCTACGTATGACGGTGATTATATTAGAATGGCGGCTGATGGATGCCAGGAGTGTTTGCTTAAACAATGAATCATAGTGGGAGTGTTTGATTGGCTGGCATCTCAACCCTGTCAGAATGCCCCCCGCAGAGCACAGTAGAGGGATATTTGTGTGTCTTTGTTTTGTGTGTGATCGTGCATGAGCACATATGTGTGCGTGATACGTCTGTCTTTATGTGTAAATCGATGTGCGAGTGTGTGGGAGGATGAAGCTGTGGGGGCATATTAGCATGTGAGTTTGTGTGTTGGTATGTGTGCCCGCGTGTCTGTGACAGCGTGTGCACGTATGTGTAAGCACATGTGACGCAATGTTTAATTAAAGTATGTGTTCTTCTCCTTCTCTCACAAACTGGTCAGATGAAGCCTTAATTAATGAGTGCTGTTAATTAGACTGGAGAGAAAGTGAGAACGAGAATGGGAAAGAAGGGAGGGAGGGAGGGAAGGCAGGGAGACAGGAGCGGCCACGGGAGGGAGTGGGTAAGGGGGTTAAAGAAAGTATGTGTGTCGTGTGTGATTGTGTGCGTGTGATTGTGTGTTCATCTCCATGTTTGTCTGTCCCAGTTGTGTCATTCCTCAGAGCAGCAGAACATTGAGGTTGCTCTGCTCCATGTGTGCAGCCCCAAACTCTGCTACAGCAAAAAACTCTCCCATTCCTCCTCCTCCTCCTCCTCCTCCTCTTCATCCTCCACTGCTTTGTCCTCTTCTGCTCCCTCCACCTCCCCAACCAACTTTTTCTTCCCCATTTTTCTGAAATTGCTCAAATCTGTTTTTTCGTCCATCCTTTCTTCGCCTCCCTATACTTCTTCCGTCTCTCACCCTCTCATACTTTCCCCACTCATTCTAATGTCTCTCACTCCCTCCCCTCCACATCCCCTTCCTTCACTCTCACTCTCTCTGTCCTTCTCCCTCCCACCTAATCAGAGCCATATGTTGGAAAGAGAGGCAGAGATCAGACGATGGACATAATTGTGTTGAATGTGGAGTGTGTGTGGTACAGTGTTCGAGCCAGCCGTGTGCATATATGCTCGCAAATGTTGCGAGCGTTCTTGTGTCAGTGTTTGGATGTGTGCATGCACGCAGTGACATGCGAGTCTGACAGCACATGTGGTCCAGATTTTGTAATACTTCTCTGTGTTCTGGATGTTTGTACTTGTGCTCTGCTCTGGGTTCCTATAATCCCTGCACCGTTCCTGTCTTTCTGTCACCTTCATCTCTCCATCCTCTTAACACCTCTCTATTCATCACCTCTCTGCTTCCCCCTGGTGGCTGTGATTATTCACACATTCTCATTCTTGTTGCACCCTCCAAGTCTAGTGCTTTGTAATGCATTTGAATAGTTTTGGCGAAATGTGGCGTGCAGCGTGAGTATGTGTGAGTCTGTATGCGTGTGTGATTACAATGTTGGGTTGTTTTTTTTTCTTTCTTACTCAAATATAGTAAGATTTATATGTGGAAAAATGTACTCGATCCCAAAGACAATACACAATCCTGCGAGTCTGGTCATCGTCATGTAGTGATGATCAACAGTATGTGTGGAAATCCAGTTGCTGGCTTGTGTGTGCTCCTGGAACACATCAAAATGAAACACTAACCACAATTAGACTTTGAAAATATATACTGCAAGTCATCTCTCCAAAATAATTGCGTCTGATGTGAGATGGTGCAGCCCTCACCAAAATACTGATTCTAGTCTGGTCTGATGCATGCTGTGACATCATGTACTAATCTCTTATTCTCTTTTTCTTTCTGCTCCACCCTCCTCCACACTCCTTTCTTTTTCCCGTCTCTCTGTTTCTCCCACCTTCTTCAACTCTCTGTCCCTTCCACTGTCTGTCTGTCTGCCTGTCTGTCTGTCGGTCTCTATGTCTTTGTGTCTGTCTTTCTTTCCTTCTTTCTTTCTTTTTTTCTTTCTTTCTTTCTTTCTCTCACTCTAGCAACCATGGGCAAAAGACAGGAGCAGAGGGGAGAGAGAGAAGTATGTGAGCTCTCCACTGCAGTATTGATGACCCAATGATCCCCTGCAGAACAGAGCCAGTCAGGCAGACAGAGTGAGGCTCAACTCAGAATCAAAATCAGAATCAGCGCCACAACCATTCGGTAAAAGCAACCAATTGAGCAGGATATGAATGGTAAATGTAATCGAATGTTGTAATGTTGCTGTGTGGGTGGCACAGTTAATAGAAGAGAGTGCATTACAGATTAAGTTTGTGGCCCGTTGCCAAAATGTTGACGATTCTATCACACAATCAAAATTCTGAGCCGTAAATGTTGGATTTTTATGACTCCGCGCCGGTGACCGCTGAAGCATTATGTTTTTCGGTTTTACTTTTGTCCATGCAAACATACGAGCATTCGTCTGTCCGTACCAATCTTGATCACGATATCTCTCAAGCTCCTTGTGGGAAATTCTTCAGATCTGACACAAATGTTCTCTTGGGCTTAAGGATGAACTAATCACATTTTGCTGGTCAAAGGTCAAGGTCGCTGTGACCTCACAAAATGTGTTTTTGGCCGTAATGCAAGAATTCATAGATAAATTAAGAAAAAAGTTCACTCAAATGTCTAACAAGATAAAAATGATGAAGGCATCATATGTTATATACTAAAGGTCAAAGGTCAGCTTCACTATGACATGATAATGTTCTACAAAAGCCCTTTTGTGGCTGTTATTCAGTGCCATAACTCAGGAACAGCAGGGGAGATTGTAACCATATTTAACAAGTGAATTGGTGAAACACATCTTGGATGGTCACTTTGGAACTGTGCTGATGGTATAGATAATCTCTCTCTGGTTGAAGATGTGTGTAATGCATACAAGCTGTAGAATTTGAAGCTTCTTTGATGCAACATCTGTTTTTGAACCATCCTCTACTGTCAAAGCTACAACTTTGTCTTCACTACATATGTTGTATGAGTCTGGACAAACATGGATGTAAACTGCAACCTGTCTAGTTGGCATGCACCTGAAAAGGAGTAATTCTAGTTATTTGTACGGCATGTTTAATGCCTCACAATGACTAGTATATTTAGAGTCAAGGCATATGAATTAAATGTCCTAAATGAAATAAGGAGAGATCAAAGTGTTTCTCAAATTCCCATCCAGTTGTTTTTATTTCTGTCTTTAGGTTTTTGAATCTTCTTGCCAGCTGTTAGAGGAGGACAGCAACAAAGACGAGATACTCACTTGCATACAGGAAAAACATCCCTCTTTTTCCTGCCTCAGTACCAGCAAAACTGTCCACTGAATGAGTGGCTTGTCGGATCACCTACATACAGGCCAAACTGGGGCTCCAGTGGGCTGTGGTGAGACTCAGGCAGAGGAGAAGGGGTGTGTGGAGGAGCTGGAAGGGCTGGAGGGGCCTGAGTTCTGGACCAGGGAGCTCGGGCTCCAGGGGGGGTTCCAGGACCCCTCTCACGATGGACTGGCACTGGTGACGTCCGACCACATCCCCCCCTCCTCTCCCTCTGCCCTGGCCAACGGCCTCCATCTACAGAGGAGGCTGGGGCACAGCACCTGCCGGCGGAGGCAGACAGAGACTCACACTGCTGAGACACACACATTTGCAGAGACACTTAGAAACATGCAAACACACCTAGACCCAGATGTGCATGCACAGGCCTTTTCACACACACATATGGATATCAACGTGCATACAGGTTCTGTAGTGCCAGAACTCTCCAAAACTCTCACATCAGAGGCCATGCACACAGCTTCCCCTCAGCCCTTGTCTCTGGTACTTGGTAATCATCCTGCCTCCACCAATCAGCTGGCAGCCCCAGTCCGGACTACAGAGACAGACACACCCTCCCCCTTTTGTCCAGTCCCTGCAGTCCCAAACCCAAACGCAGACTCTTCTCCTCTTCCTGTGGAGACAGAAAAGAAGTATGCACTGCGCAGCTCTGGACGTCCCCGCTTTCCTTGCCACCTGCGCAAATCCTCCCGCCTCCGCCGAAGCATAGAGGATGGAGAAAAAAGGGCAGGGAGGGAGAAAGGAGGAGAGGAGGAAGACGAAGTATTAGAGGAGAAGATCTGGAGTGTTAAAGAGGAGGAGGTGGCCGTTGCAGATAAAGAAGAGCATTCATCCGTGGAGGCTGTTCTCCCCACACCCACCTGTCATACAGACATTCCTCTTGCTCTAACTGTACCTAAACCTGTTCCTAAAGCTATACCTAAACCTGGGCCCAGATTAGGGCATAGACCTGGACCTAAATCCAGGTCTAGGCCTGGACCAAAATCTGTCCATAAAGCAGGTCCTAAAAGTGTAATGAAACAGCGTCAGGCAGCCCAGGCCCTCCACCAGCGTGCTACCAGTCATCTTGCATTTGTGAATACGTCCGCCATTACTGCACCTCTGCTAACTGTGAAGGAGGAACCTGTTGCAGATTTGGGGTTATGTCCTCCCAATAACCGCAGACGTGGTCGTTTTGTTGGCGTAAGTTGATTAAACGTTACTGTATTTTTTTTTCTTAACATTAAATACAATTACATGCTTTGCATAAGAGGATGTCTAGACAATTTGCTTTTGCAAATAAGATTTTATGTTATTTTTTGCTTTTCAGGTGAGGAAGATTGTTGTCAAGGTGGCTCGCATCCCTGTCAGCCTCAGTCGCCGGCAGAAGAGCTACAAAATTTCTAATTTGGAGACAGTCACAGGGACAGAGAAAGTTAATGATGGCACTGTGGAGGGCTCAGAGCCAGTTCGAGAGCCAACTGCACTTCTCCGTATGAAGAACAATGGAAAGAGTGTGATGGTGATGTTCCCTCCTGGAGAGCTCCCTGTGATTCTGAAACGCAGGCGTGGACGACCTCCTAAACAGGCTGTGCCAGGAATACAGGGAGAGCCTCCGATTGCTGGGAACACTGGTGGTAGCGGAGACCAGCCTAAGAAGCCCCGGAGGCGGCGTCGGACTAAACTCCCTTTTCCTTATCCGTCCTATGTTAATGACACAAATGATGTGAAAACAGAATACGGGGATGTTCTCTCCAAGCTGGCCTTTTTAAACCGACAGCCCCCTGCCACTGGCCGCTGCTCTCCCCCTCGCTGCTGGACACCTAGTGAGCCAGAAAGCTTTCACGCGCCCTTGGAAAACCCTGGCATATCCACCCTGCTCCATCGGCTCACTGGGTTTAGACGCCCCCGGGGTGGCAGAGGAGGGGGTATTGGAAGAGGTGGAGGAGCAGCAGGGGGGATCGGGGGCAGTGAGTGCAATAAAAGCACCTTCAGTGACTTCTTTGAATCCATTGGAAAAAAGCGGAAACTGAGCCCCCTGTCTGAGCATGGATTACCTAGGAAAAGGGGGAAGGGTGTGGGTGGAGTTGGTAGGGGAGGGGGTATGGTAGGAACAGAGCCTGGGGGCGAGAAAGTCAAGAAGAGACGTGTGAGAAAAAATGGTGCATTTAAAGGGGGCGGGGTGTCCATGGGGCAGGACTGGCCCAATGGGGCAGGTGGCTGGGGGGAGGATGGTGCTATGGACAAGGAGAAAGGTTTAGGTGGTTACCAGCTCTGTGGATCCCCGAGGGGGGGTTTTTCCTCCTGCGACATGGGGAGAGGGGGTGCCTACAGCAGTTCAGGAGGAAGCAGAGGAGCGGGGCCAGCTGGGGAAGACTCACAAGGCCTTTTTGCTGGATATTTTCGATCACTGCTCGACTCTGACGATTCCTCTGACCTGTTGGACATCTCCTCGCAGTCAGACCCCCGCAAAGCTTCATCCACCCCTGGTTATGAGCCATCCAGCCCAGCTACCAGTCACAGCTGGTCTCCTGCGTTCCCTAAGTGGAGCACTAAGGGTGGAAGTTCTGGTGCGGAGGGTCCAGCCCAGGCGCATGGCTCCTCAGCCAGGCCTCCATACAGCTACGGCAGCCTGGCCCAAACATCGCCCACCACTTCTACCTATCCTAAATCCACTCCTCCATCTCTCTCACACTCTCCCAGCTCCCCACATCCTGCCTCTTATGGCCACTACTCCTCTGGCTACTCCTGCTCTTCTCCTGCAGTGCCACAGAGGTCCTCAGACTGCAGCTTTGCCTATGGGTCTGGTCACAGCAGTGGAAAGGGCACACCTATTGGTCAGATGGGTTATTCTAGCTATCAGGCATCAGCCAAGCGGGGCTTTAGTGGATACCCTGGAGCAAGGGGGGAGTCAACAGGACCCACATCACCTGGAGGCGGGTTCATGTCTGTGGCCAAAAGTAGCCCCTTCAGTTCCTCCTCCCCAGAGGGCTACAAACAGTTCTCTAATCAGTGGAGCTACAGGTAAATCACTCGTGGTTGTCTGTTGTCATACAAATATACTCAGCTAACAAATACAGTTAATTCAAGTAAAGTCTGACTTGGTGTGAACCGAAATGAATATGTAACTAAACCTTTTCTTCCGCTCAAAAAGAAAAGTGCAAATGAATTAAAGTCTGATCGTAACAGGATCAAAGAGATGTGAATTACTCAATATAAATGTTTCACTCCAGCACATAATTTTCAATTTTACCACCTTCACCGTGTAATTAACATTCGGCTAAATGTGCACGGTGCTTACACATCTTAGCAATCCATAGTCAGAATCTGTATTCAGAGTTTTCCTTTTTCAGTTTCGATTGGTGGAGCTGCAAAAAGAGCAGCGGAAAGGGAAATATACTCAGGAACAGAAATGTTGCTCAAGTGCTATTTGTATGTTTTATATTATGTGTTGGCATATTTCTATTTTTTCAGACATGGCTATGGTGGCTGGTCAACAGACAGCTTCGGGCCTCAGTATCATGGCTATGGTGAATACGGCTCCAATGAATCCAAAGACATCTTGGATATCTCAAACTACACCCCCCAGAAGGCCAAGCGACAGCCGTTTCCTGAAAGTTTATCAGAATCCTCTTCTGACTCTTCACATCTTGGCTCTGCAGCTACTGGTAGTGGTCTTGGCTCCACAGGTGGCACATACAAACAGAATGAGGTTGTTTCTGCCCCTGGAGAGGGAGGTCAGTCAAGTCTGTCCAGTCTGGAGAAACTGATGATGGACTGGCATGAGAGTGCCTCTGGACCTTCATATAACTGGAGCCAGAACGTCCTGTTCCAGGGTGGGGGAACCAGCAAACCCGGCCGTGGTCGTAGAAAACGGACTGAACCACAACTCGACAAAGATGGGGGTTCTGCTTTACATTCTGATTCCCCATCCAGTCCTTCCCCAACACCTACTCCTGGACCAAAGCGGGGAGGGGTTGGAGGACGGGGCAGAGGGTCTAGAGGGGGCAGAGGAGGTCTGTCTCCCTGTCAGAGAGAGCGACCATCGGGGTCCAAAGGCAGAGGCAAGGCTGCCGCTGCCTCAGTCGTGGGACTTGTGTCTGCTGGAGGTCCAGACGGGTCTGGGCTGTTCCAGGAGGGGCTGGATTATTACAGCGGAGACAGTAGCAGCCTCTCTCCCCTGGCCACACCTAATCCTGCACCGCCTTCCAGCTACCTCCAGGACCCCTGTGAGTACCCCTCCCCATATTCTGCCCACCCTTCCACACCTTCTTCAGAGGAGCGATATCCAGCCTTATACCCTGGAGAGTCCTCCTCTTCCCTCTCGCCCAGTGTCTCATCTCCCCCTTACCCCCCTAAGCCCACCCCTCCACCGCCCCAGTCGTACCACCTCCTCCCCTCCAGGACCTTCTCCCCCTCCTGCTCCCCCTCACCACGGTTAACACCCCACTGCGGCACTGCACTGAGTCCCTCGCACCGTCCTCCTCCAAAAGACCCCCAGTTTTCACAGTATGACTCCCCCAGCTACTGCAGCTCCCCCTACTGGTATGGACAGACGTCGCACAGCGGCAGCCCCAGCCCGCACTCCCACAGCACGCACTCAAACACAGCCATGCACGCGCACAGCAACCCGCACACGAGTCCTCATGGAAACACTCATGGGAATTCCCTCACTAGCCCCAGCGCAAACACACACATGACCCCGACTCCCCACGACACACATCCTCATAACACGCAGCCCCACGCAAACCTGAGCTCACACACCAACACACTTCCCTCCTCACACCTCCAGAGCAACCCCCTCTCCCACTCAAACCCCCACACCAACAACCAGCCCCTCCACAACGCACACACCACCCTCAACACCCACCTCCCGTCCCACACGCACACCAACCCCAGCCCCAGCCTCCACTCCCACTCGACGCCTGTGCTTTACGAGGAACGCAGCCCTCCCTCCGCCATGACCCACCACAAGCAGGGTCTGACCCCCCACGCCATGAGCACAGGCCACCGCCAGGGCCCCTTGCCTCACTCCCCCTACCCCAAACCTCCCCTGGACTCCTCGCCCCATCAGGAGGACACTAGTGGCTACTCCCTGCCCCAGCAATCCTACCAGGGCATGGGACTCCGCTACCCCTCCCAGGCGGCTCAGGGCAGTGGGGTGCTGTGCCAGCTCCTGGACCCAGCCAGTGATGACAGCTTCAGCGTCACCAGCCTGTAACAGCAGGTGAGTTTATTTAACGTTCACATCAACAATAAGCCCATCCTCAGACTGAGCTGGTGTTTTTGACTGCTAGCTGTCAATTTACTTATTGATAGACAGAAAACCTGATCAGATGTTTTCAGAGCAGTTTCTTCATTGATATTTAATGGATTATTAAAAAAATGGGGGAAATTATGTCACAAATCAATTAATTACATGATTTTTAATAAAATGATTAAGCACTATTGTTATTATTAGTAGAAATCCCACTAAACATGACCTTAACAATTATAATCTGCAATTACCGTCTCACAGACATGAATTGCTGAGAAAATGTCTTTCAAAGGCAACAGTAACAACATTGTTTTCATTCAACCATAAATGGATCAGGTCACTTTTTATTGATAACCAATCAAATACAATTTAAGTCTCGCAGTACAACACAAAGCATTTGCGTTGCCAGAAAAGTTTTCCAGCAACGTAAGCTATTGTAAATCTGTTAGCGAGCGAAGGGAAAAAATGGCATCTGTCCTGGGACACAATTATAATAAACAGCATTATAAATCAGTTTTATTCAAGATATATAATACTCTAAGAACAAAAAAAAAAAAAACACAGAATGTCTCGGACTGTCGCCACCAAGTCTGTTAAACTGTTTCTCTTTCCTCCTCCAGTAAACAATGCTGAAATAAATGAATCACACTTGAACCTTATAATTGAGTCATGCCCATACTTACAATTTTGTTTTGCCAGTTTTTTAGAAGCTATAGGTGGATTTAAATAAATAAAATAAAAGCTGTGAATGTATTCAGTACACATATGTAAGTCAATAAGAATGCAATCCAGCAGCCACAGTGTGCATGTTATTTACCACATTATTAGCAAATCATTGGAAATATGGCTTCACTTACAATCATTTGATCACAGTCAGAAATATATTTGTCTCATACTACTCCCTTTGTCTCTTTTCCTCTCTTTGTCTCTCCTTGTCTCTTTTTTTTTTTCTTTCAGGTGCATTCAATCCAAGCTTTTACAGATTTGCAAACATTTCTTTTCTTTTCTTTTTTTTTTTTCTTTTCTAAGGGGACTTCTTTGTGAGAGACTGTGAAATGAAGGGTGAGAATTTAGCTGCCAGCTTTGGACAGTAAAGCTTTAATTCTCCAGCATTGACAATCAAGATCAACCGCAACTTAAATACCCAAGCATGCACATACACAAATGCACACACACACAGAAACAGACGCGCATGTGCAGATAAGTCCACTACCTAAACACAAACACATAAAAAACCCATACATGTGCACACTCACTCGCACTCTGCGCTGGAACGAGGGAACGGCCAAGAGGAGCTGACAGATGAATACCAGACGCTCACGGACAGAGACAAACCTATTTCCACATCCCTTTGAGTCCCGCTGTGATACATCTCGCCAAATCTTTCCGGTTCTGTTCTGTACATCTGCAATATAGAAAAACTAGGATCACACGGTTCTCTGTCTCGCTCTCTCTCTTTCTCTCTCTGTTTTTTTTCTCTGTTTACTCCCAACTTCCCTTTCCTCTGCTAAACCAGCAACCGTGATCTGCACTCAACTCACTAACCTGGCATTTCTGTCTTGTGCCCTAACATGAACCGCATCTGAGCCCAAATCAACTTTTTAAATACCATGAGCCTAGCAAATGTCCCGCTCTGTGCACTCCTTGTGTTGTGTCCCATAAGAGAAAAGTGGACTAAATCAGTTTCTGCTCTTGAAATACCAGCATCTGTACATATGACTCCAGCTCCAAGCCAGGGGGCCTCTCTTCTCTCTGAAGGCCCGTCATCAACTTGCCCTCCTCTGCGTTCTGCCATGGTTTCTCTGCTCTGGGGGGGAGGACTGCAGCATGGAGACTCAACATCCTGTGTTTTGCTGTTTTAACTACAAGGGAAAGAGACATTGAAATTACACAACGGCCCCAAAGAGACTCTTGTTTTCTGTGTGCGAGTGTGAGACAGAGGGTGCATTCGCGTGACAGCAGTAATGCATGTATTTGTGTGTACGTGTGCATATATGTGTGCATATGAGTGTGTGTGCGTGCCTGTGGGGTCAAAAGGAGTGAAGCTCCCCAGACACAAAAGTCTTGGCGGGGCCTCATTCTTTCTTTCACTCTCTCCCTTCTTTTTCTGTGGTCTTGTGTTGTTTGGTGGTTTTTGTGATGAAAAAAATTGTATATCTGTCTGTTACATATCATGTATGTATCTGAGGTGCAAAATATTTAAATACACATTCTGTTCTTGCCATTGGTAATCGTGTCTTTAGCATACAGCTTCTTTAACGGATTAAGGGAGGTGTGGGCATATTTTTGCGTGCGTGCGTGTGTTTTAGAGCCTCCCCGAGTATTGGGCTTTGCCCAGGCTGTCTGGGACTGTGAGCGAGTGAGCGAGCGAGTTCAGTCAAGGACACAATTCGACAGGGAGTGAAAGGGAGGGGAGGAGAAAAATGGATGGCGGGTAGAGCAGGGGAGGATGTGTTGGAGGGAAAAGAAAGAAACCAGACTGAGGAAATCAGAAAAGGGTGTCGAAGAGGTTTTAAAGCCACTGAAACAAAATGCACAAAACTGCAGCTTCAAAATTCCTCTTCCAAATAAGGAAATGTGTTAAAGCGCAAAGTAAAAGCTGGTGCTACCACAGAGCTGAGAGGAAAGGACCCCATGCTCATTTCGTGTCCTCACAGGGAAACTTGCAATTGTACAGCAAATATTGTACATCTGCAGCTTGTGTGTACGCATGTTTGTGCCAGACAACCAGAGAGAATGAGAGAGAAAGAAAGCAGATGGGGGAAGTTTACTGGCTGCATATTGTGTACAGTTTGTCAACAGGCTGACTAAATAGACTCAGACATGGCCGGAGGAAATGTGTTTGCTGTGACATTCCACTGTATGGTGGAAGGGGACACGTACTGTCAACAACACGACATGACAGACAGAGAGGGGGAGGGTGCAGAGCAGCAACTCTCTGTCAGGCTTTTCTTTTGTACTGTATAAAACACTGCCGTTTCATTTGCATACAAATGTTTATCTTCTACAGCCAACTTTAACCTATGCTGTAAGCAAGTCTAACAGCACTTCACCATCATCGGTAACAGTGTTTCTCAGCAACTAGTATGATAAAAGTGGAAGCATCCACCAATTTAGAGTTCAGCACATATGACAACATTCTAAGTATTTAATAATTTATAGTATCTGTCAGCTATTTGTCTGACCTCTCCTGTGCGCTACCCGTGTAGAAACACCACAATTTCACAAAACTCCAATATAGTAAAAGTATTGAAATATTATCATGAAAATGTGCTAATCGCGTTAAAAGGGAAGGAATGTTCCCCGACAGTGTGAGACATACATATTCATGTCAGTGCTGAAGGAGGAGATCATTTTAACAAGTTCATGCAGTGTTGGATTTTATAATGTAAGTATGTATAATCTTTTATGTATAATCTTTCTGATGGAAGAGACCAATCCCATCAGGGTAGAAGTGCTTCATCACAGGATAAAGGTGATCACTCTGAACTACATTGCGCTGATTTGTAGTGACCCTTTACTCTGAGGGGAGCAGGTGAACACAAATCATGCCGACAACAGCATAACAGATCCCCTCACTGTGGGAGTCATCCAGGTTTTTCCTTTAATTTGTCACCTGTGTGTATGTAGTGGAGTATAAGTAGCATCAATTGAAAGGTTAAAGTAAAGGTGCCTTACTCAGAAAGGGAAAAAAGTTTTTTAAAAAATGGAAAAAACAACAAAAACTCCAAACAAGACAAAAACAGTAATTTTTTTGACAACTGGAGCACCAAAAAAGTACCTATCTTCTTAATCTTTAATGAAGGATGATATTATTAATGACAGCAGCAACAATAGCAATATTAGATAGTTGTTTTTTTTTTTTGTTGTACTGTATTTTTAAAACTGAAGACCAATACTTAAAGATATTTTACACTAATGAAAACCCGTTCGTACAACATGTTTGTGCTGAAAACTTTTGCAATATACAAGATATCTCTTATTTGCCAAACAAATCCAAGTGAAATAACAAAACCAGTACTTCATTTTAAAAAATTGAATTACATTTTTTTTTTAAATTATTTTTCACTTGTGGTATAACATTTGACAAATAGAATTACAGCATTAAACTTGAATTTTAAAACCCCATCTATTAAATAGAAAATAATTGTAAAAATGTATTTAACAGCCTTTTTGTGTGGAAAAAAAGTTTTTTAAAGTTTTAAAAGTATGGAAAAGGTGAGACAAGAAGTGATAAATCTGTAAAATATGTTTTTATTTTATATATATATATATATACTTAATAGTGTAGCCTAGTTATGCCAATTTAAGGCAGTCCAACACTGCAACATTTATTACTTATTCCTATATTGGCACTAACAGTAAAATAAAACTTTAAGTGAAGTTTCAGTCACCACTGATGTTACTTTGTTGGAAGAAAAGCAGTCACTCTCCACTATGAAATCATCTTTTTATGCTTAACTTTGTACATTAACATGGCAGTTTTATACTATATAGCATAATATATAATATATAGTTCAGCAGTTTTGGGGCCTGTTTGCTCACTAAAGGATTTTCTTTAAAATCCAATATCTACATATGAGTTACTTCTGGCCCAAATAAAACAGCAGTCAGTGTGTCAACGAGGCCACCGCTGACCGAGGAATGCGCTTCGTCATCACAACTTTCCCCCTGGGGGTAACGACGAGGAGGAGGAGGAGGAGGAGGAAGGAAGGAAGGAAGGAGGAGGGGAGCTCTCAGCTGGGACTTTCCTCGCTGCCCTCCAGAGAGGAAAAAAAAAAAAAAGAAGAAAAAACTTTAATCACATGCAGGGCACCGCGCCGGAGATGATCCCCGGTGCCGCCGCTGCCACGGAGGAGGTATGCGGACCTGTGCGCGGTGGTGGT
This sequence comes from Stegastes partitus, assembly GCF_000690725.1. Lineage (NCBI taxonomy): Eukaryota > Metazoa > Chordata > Actinopteri > Pomacentridae > Stegastes > Stegastes partitus. The sequence continues at coordinate 68,266 of NW_007578407.1, read as the reverse complement.
GGTGGTGGAGCCGCGGGGGTCTGTCCCTGCGCTCGGGAGTCCTGCTCCTTCTAATCCCGCCGCTTCTCCTCGCTCTCCAGCTGCTCGTCGTCGGGTCACGGTTACCTGAAGCCGCTCGGGTGTGGGCGGGGGCGCGGGAGCTGGACGGAGCGGTGGCCTTTTCCGTGATCAGCATCGAGCCGGAGAGGAGAAGTTCGCGCCGAGGAGGGGGAGCGCAGTCCCGGTGGCCGGGAGTGGAGAAGGACGAGGAGGAAGAGGAGGTGGAGGTGGACGATGGAGAGAGGAGGGAGGGGGGACGCGCGTACGAGGATGAAAACGAGATTCAGTCGCGCCAGGTTGGTAATAAAGTTTAACCCGAGTGTTTCTTGCCTCACATATGATCGATATTAACACCTGTAGACTTTGGGTGGATACATTAAAACGCAGCCTTTACCTACAGCAGGCTGCATCTTCAGTTAATTTCACTATAGAGAGAGTATGAGGGGGGCAGATAAAGAGAAAACACCACTCAGATCTTGCATGTTTGCCTCAGGAATGCAGATAATGCAGATTCCCTGCTGCTGTGGTGTCCAGTTTATTCATTACGCTGGGCCAGTTTGCGCACAGCTCTGAATTACTACGGACATGATGGAACAGGTGAGGGCAGGAGGTGAGCAGCGCTGACCCCCAGATCAGACAGAGATGACAGCTGTTCCGCTCTTCTCTCTTTGCCCTTCACTTTCACAGCCTCCATCTGTGTCTGTGTGTAGGTGCATGTGCTCCCCTCCTCACCCCTCCAACCCCTTCCCCTCTCTCCTCACGCCCTCTCTCTCTCTCTCTCTCTCTTTCATGCTCCTTCTCTGTCACTGTCTCTTTATCTGCCCAAGGCTAAAACTCTCTGACTCATTCTCGTGAATCATCAGCCCCCCACCCTCCTCACAGAGGTTGCCATGGTGAACACAGGGTTCATTCGGAGTTAGGATTGTGGGGGGCTTTTATGCGAGAGTGTGTGTGTGTGTTTGCATGTTACAGGGCCTCAGGCAAATATATGTTAACCAGCAGGACTGGGGTCAGCGCCTGTGACCTGCCTCCTCAGCACTCCTACCTGGGGCACTCACTCACATTGCTGTCATTCCAATGCATTATTCAGCTACTTTCCACATTCTCATGGTTAGTATTCCTTGCCATACTATCTACAGTATGTATTGATGTATGCATGCATGTTCCCAGGGAGGGCCCAGAGCGTTGGAGGTGCAGCGGTGGGCGGCAGAGGAGCCGTCCTTCGCAGCAGAGCTCAGTCGTATCATCACATATATCACAAGGCCACAGGTAGGCTGCACAGAAACACTGTAGTGATGCCAAGTAAAAATATCTTACATCAATAGGAAGCTGACAACAACAAATCTTATTCAATCGCAGTGTTTGAAATGTGTGAAGGCACATTAAAGTTCCCAATTATCATAAACATGACCCAACAGAAACTGCTTTTCATGTTTATCTACTGTTGTGGCCCAGTGCAGCTGTGAAATCGTAGTTTTCATACAATATAATGCAGATAGACAGTGAGACAGGTCAATGATTGTAAACTCTACCATTCAAATGTAAAGTTATGTAGGAACTGAACATCCAGTATTACATATAAAGTCTCCAAACTTTCTGGCTTGTGACCCCTCATCACAGATGGAAAATTTACTTTCATTTGAATAATTTTTGAATGCTGGAAAAGCTGAAAGCTGTCCTGTATTTACTAGGGGAACTGCTAAAATTCAAGAGAAGCCAAAAGGGAAACAAAGCAAATTTTAAGCAGGGATTTCTTTTTCCTCTTCTCTATTTTTGTAGCGATGCCCTGTGACTCCTCAGATTTACCCCGTGACCCCTGGAGGAGGTCTCGACCCTTACATTGGGAACCACTGGCTCAATATACATATATAGCGCCCTCCGTGATGGTCTCAGGCCTGCATTCCAGCTCAGATGGGACTTCAAATTTCTGAAGCCAGGAGTTAAATCTTGCCAAGCCTTAACAGCAATCAATAAAAAAAACTTCACTTTTTCAACAACTTCACTTTTACGACTGCAGACTAGCGTGGGGGTTAACATAGCAGTAATATGATCAGTCAGGCGCTGTCAATATGCTGGCAGCAGATTTCTGCCAAATCTGGAGCCAGTAAGGACGTTCAGTTCCAGACTGGAAACTCCCGAGCAAGAGTTAAGACTTACGCAACACCGAGCGCTGGGAACCGGGAGGGAAACTTGCACGTCTACAAAACCTACTATATTGTACTGATGTTTGGTTGATATTCCTTTAATTATTTAATTTCTGCCATGAATTTAAGCCGCTCAGATTTTATTCTTGTAGAACAGCTCCCATCGAATGACTGACAGCTACAAAAATTCACCAGAGAATAATTTGGTTTACTTAAAGACACTTGGAGACATCACTGACTGTCTGAAATGTTCTCACAAATTTCACAAGACAAGCCTTCCAACCACTTCTTCTTTTTTTTCCTCTAACTTCCTCTCTAATAACTCGAAGGCTAATTCTGCATCAGACCTCTGCCCAACCCATCTAATGTGACTCTCTTCGATTGTCCATCCCCAGCTGAACTGCTCCAGGGTTTTATCTCCGGGGCAGGCTCAGGCAACACAGCCCCCTGCAGCTTCAGCCCACTGGCTTCTGTGTGCTGAAGACTGGCTCCTTCCAGCTGCAGACAGATCGTGTGTTGCATACTCCTTCAGGTGTGCCAAAATGTCTGTAGCCATGCGCTTATGTCAGTGCATGTGCTAAGATGCTTAAGCATTCATATCACTGGCGGAGTTGGAATAAACAATGCAATGCATATTTAATCATGCATGCAATAATCTTCAATCCACCTCTGTGCTCCCCTGCTTCTCTGTCTATCTTTTTATGTCTGTCTTTGTCTTCTCTAGTATGGATGGGGGGGATGCAGACTTTCTGAAGACTGTGTCAGGGTTAGGATGCGAAGTCCACACTTTTGATCCCACCAACTCCAATGCATCTGGTGGTCACCTTGGCAACAGTTTGGCGAGTAACCGTGGCGACGGAGGCGTGGTCAGCCAGCACAAGATGTGGCTGGAGTGGCGAGCTCCAAAGAAGCGCAGGCACAAGACGAGAGGCAACCTGGGCAGTGTTTCTCAAACACTGGCAGATATCATGGCAGCTCTGGGACACCACACAGTAAGACACACACACACACACTCACACTCACAGACAGAAATTTAGAGAAACAGTGCCAAACAAACATACCTTAGAGTCTTTTCACCCCAACATACCCAGAAAGCTCTTTTACTTGGACGTTCCCATAGCAACAGGGCTCTGCGCCATCCCCGGCTGCCATGGCAACAATTTAAGTGAGTGAATCACACAATGGCCCAGTTACATCCTGCAGCCACAAGAGGGAACTGCAGACCTGCAGTTTGAGCATGTGTTGGCTGACAGAGTAAGAAGTGCTCCAAGATCCATTTATAAATATTTAATAATGATTTTAATTTGATTTTCAAATATTTGGCAATAGTGATTGGTAAATACAAAGCAGCAGGTCTGACAGAACTTTTGCGATTCTCATCAGTTCTGGCAAACTTTTCTCTCGCAGTAACAATAGAATAGGATGGATGTCTCTTTGAGAACCATTCTCTGATTTCGATGTTGTAAAAGCAGTTTGTAATTGACCTTATTTGTATATCTACAGTAGAATTTCTATTTTCTGTTCTATATTCTCTTAGGTTCACTTCCTTTATGCTGACCTGCTAAGTGCTGAGTGGCGAGTTTTCCAGAACTGGATCGAGGCAGGAACTCTACAGAACGTCCATCATCTGGTTGCCACGGTGCACCTGCAGTGGGCAGGGTTTGAGGTGGGCGGGACTGATGAGGAAGTGCTCCGCTATTGGTTCAGCGTCCTTCAGGGTCTCCAGGCTTCTGGACTCAAGCTGGTCCACAGCTCTGCAGGAGAGGGTCACAGTGTCCTGAAACGGACAGTAACCAACGCTCACAGCTCCTACACCCTCAGCTGGGTCAACACGCAACGCTGATGCTCACACTTTATCTGATTTGATCGATGGTGTCAAACAAAAAGAAGTTCAGGCTCAGAACAGTGGCTGAAGTTTCTCAGAATAATAACTTTTTGTCCTGAGATTTCAGACATACGTGGTTCTTCATCTGACAGCTCCCTCTAGTGGACATGAAAGGATTTGCATTTTTACAATTCCACCATCAGAGGGAAATATTGTAGCGATAATTCTGAAAAACTTGACCAAATATAGAGCAGAAGAAAACCTTGTTGATTAACCTGGGCAGCAGCACAATCATATAATAATTATATTTACAGATTTTACCTCACTTGCAATATATGAAAGCAGCACATGTATATGTAAGGAGCAGCTGGACTGTGGCTAAACTAGTCCTATACACAGAACTGCAGTCTGGCAGGCACCAAAAATACTTTCATGTCTTTTTTAGTTGAACCACAGACCTGCGCTTTCACATGAATCTTAATCCAGCCGTAGCATGAATGTAGATTCAACAAATTATTTATTTGTGTACAGCCCTAAATGCTTTTTTTTATGTGCAATAAATCTTTACATTGAAGAGAAGCTTAGATTGTATTTAGACTTATCGTGCCTACTGTGAAATATGTAGAAATTCTTCCATCATTTGAGCTTTTTTGCTCTTTACTCTGTACTGTATTACAAAGAGGAAAACAATGAAACCATAATGTGCATTAATATAACATTAAATACCAAATAACACCAGAGAATCGATACTTTTTTTTTGTCTGTCTTTGGAGAATCCTGTCATTCCTGGGTCAGGTTTTCTCTTCGGTTATAGACAGCTTTCGGAAATAACTACTACACCACTGTGACCACCGTTTTCTGCCTCTTCCTTTGCGGTTCTTGGTGGATCCACACTGTGTTTTCTTCTTAAGGCTGTAATAGACAGCTGCTTTGCTGATTCCAAGTAATGACTCTCTTGCTGTATCGCTCTTTGTAAAGCACAAAGGCTGACGTCTTCTCTTCATCTCATGCTGAGTGATAGCTTGGATTATCGGGTGACTTTACATATACAGTTAGAGGCACATGAATCGTGGTGTTTCAGAAAAATGCTTTCAGCCACCCAGTGTAAATTAAGAATTTTTCCCTTTCAGTACATCATATTTTTAAACAGTATTTTTTGCATGTACGGAATTATTACAAGATTTTTTTTGATATCTTTCAGAAAATGCTGTAATTATTTAACCAAATCAAATCAAGTTTATTGTCATTTTGCTGCACATACAACAGTAATACAAATGAGATGAGAGAGCGTTTCTTCAGGAGCCGCTAACTAAAAGCAATTAAATAAAGAATGGATTTATTATGCATAACCGCTATGAGAACATTTAAGCAAGTTTATTTATATAGCATCTATTATACACAGAGGTTATTTCAAGTGTTTTACAGGCATCCATCCATCCATCCATCCATCCATCCATCCATTATCTATACACTACTTAATCCTCACTAGGGTCACAGGGGGCTGGAGTCTCTCCCAGTTGACTTAGGGTGAAGGCAGGGGACACCTGGACAGGTTGCCAGTCTATCACAGGGCTACACTTAGAGGTTTTAAAGGCAAATTGAAAAAAAAAAAAAAAAATAAAAAGCACAATGAAAATTAAATGAATGACACTTCAAATAAAGTGCATCTGCATTTATAGAATAATCAAAACTGCCTAAATCTTCTAAGAAAAGAGCAGATGAGAAAAAATAAAAGCATGTAAGAGATGAAGTATACAAAATAATATGTCCAGTTCAAACAAACTAATCAATACAATGCATTACACTGGCATTTGTGGCATTTGGGAGACCTAGTATATGTTACTAGTCTAAAGGAAATAAAATAGGTAATTACTGGTCACTTTTTCGCCTACACACACCTTTAATTCACATGAAATGGAAGCTGGACATACAGTGCATTGTGTTTTTCTATAAACATATTGTATATGCATTTGATTAATGACGCAAAACAACATAAGTGTCTCTACTTAAATGCCTAAGATGATGCATTTGATAGGTAAGTTTATATACGTACATTACTGTGCAGAAATCGTTACTCCATGAAGTTCTTCTCCCTTTTCTTAATTCTATTTACCTCTTGCTCACACAAACAAGGTGGTGGGTGTGCACTTGATTAATGCAGCAAAACAACATAAGTGTCTCTAACAGTGGCTTAAATGCTTAAGATGATTGCAAAACTCAAACAAACATGTCTCACTGTTGTTTGCCACAAGGTCATAGGTTTAAAGTTACCAAATACGTGATTTAATCTTCAGTCGATACATAGTTTATTCCTCTTCCTTGCAGCTTAAGCACTTACAGGACAGTTATTTGTCTGCGTAAGTGCTCCCCTCCACAGTAACGTATTCATGAAGGCCAATGCCAGTCATTCCTCGGACGCGTTCCAACTCGCTGGAGCGCACGCTGGAATGCGACGCTGCCTCCACCCTGCGTTACGCAAATTGCGCACAGATGTTCGCCACTAGTTTGGGTGGAGTTGCGCTTTTTACGTTCAAATTTCCACATCCTGCTCTCGGCTACGGCGAGCGACAGGCGCGGCAGCCAATCAGCTTTGAGGAAGTTGGCCGCTCGACCAATCAGAAGTTGACAATCCCGGGACCTTCGCGAGCTGTTTAGCTCGTCCGCGTACTGTACCGCTCAACATTTCTTGAGAAAATCTTGAGACAGGACGGCTAGCAGGCTGAACAGAGAGAGCCCACAGCTGCCAGGTTTTACGGTAAGTAAACTACTTTTACTCTACGTTGTTTTCATAAAGTGGAGGACGTAAATATACTTTTGTTTGGCTGTTTCTTCGAGATAAGACGCGCCTACAAGTTACTTCCTGCTCTTCTGACAAGGCCGAGATCCCAAGTTACATTTAGCCCGTTTTAGCTAGTGTTGTGCGACCGGTTTTTAGCTACGTTTCAACGAGAAAGTGCCGAGTTTATGAAAAATATTCAACTTTTAAGCAGTAAACCTCAGTAATTTCAGTTTGCCAAACATAGAGCGGTTGGCTGTCACTGCCGAACAAACCAGTGAACACATTACGGTAGCTCCTGTCGTGGATGCAGCTGCTTTCTCGTGGAGAAATTAATAAAGCTCACAGTTTCTGTTTCAACATAACAACGCGCCTGTCAGTCCAAAGAAAGGTGCAGACACTTTTAAAACACACACTTCGTGGAATAAGACTCATACCATGACTTCACCACTTTCCAATGCCTCAGTGTTAACATGAAAAACTTGTAATTAGGCAACCAAAATGGGCAATAGGAAGCACAACAGGCTATACTTACAGAAAGCCAAATTCAGCCTGCACTCTGTTGGTAGCAGGGAGAGTCTGCAGTAAACCCCTGAGCGCCTAATGGGAGTTGTCATTTTCTCAACTTGTTCCATATGGCACTGTGGAGTCACTGCTTTGTGTGAGTGTGCTGACAGTATTACTCCTAGTGTGATCTGTTCAATGTAATTTAGTGTATTTACATTACTGTGCAGAAATCATCACCCCATGAAGTTCTTATCTCTTTTGTTTTGCACATGTAATTCTTGCTCACACAGACAAGGGAGTGGGTGGTGGGTGTTTGCTTCGTGGTGCAAAGCTTTAGTTTTGCTTCTGCTTTAGTTCTGTCTGGTCTTTTTTTTTTTTTTTGCCTCATAAGCATGTGACTTATTTAAGAATAGAAACAAACTCCAACAGCTATTTTCATTCTCAAGTAGTGGGATTCATCATCGCTTGAGTGAGCGTTTAGTTTATAATTTGTTATAAACTAGTAAATAGTGCCGATCAAAAAGTCCCAAGAACCCCAGGCGATGTCTTTTAAATTCTTGTTTTATTGAACAACCTCTTCAAAACCCAAAGAGATTAAATTTGATGAATATATAGAACAGAAAAGGAGTGAATCCTCTCATCTGTGAAGCTCAGACCAGTCGAAGATTGTCACTTTTTGCTAGAAAAGTCACATTTAGCTGTCAGTTCCGTATTATAACGGTTGCAGATTACGTACCAATTACACTCATTGTACTCTCAATTATTTGAACACGACAGTAGGGCTCAACAATTAGTAGATTGCAGATCAAAAATTGCAGTATGGAACGATGCAATTAGCAAATCACAAAGGCTGCGATTTAGGATATAATTTAAGCAGCGCATCTGACCCAGGGTTTAAACTCTTGTGTCCATAGTTTTACAAATTCATGCCATCCTCCTTGTGTGGCTGTCCTCTTGTTGTGATTCTCCATTATGTTTTAAAAAAATCAAATCACAATTGCGACTTTTGTCAAAAAAAAATGCAATTAAATGTTTTCCTCAAATGATTTTGATTTATATTTGTGTGTCTTTGTCTTAAATGACTCACCTGTTCGTCTCCATTAGGGCTGGGCCACCGTACCCACCACACCCCACCATGCCTTTGGTGACGAGGAACATAGAGCCGCGGCATGTGTGTCGCCAGACCATCCCTTCCAACATTCGCAGTGAACTGGAATGTGTCACCAATATCAGCCTGGCTAACATCATCCGCCAGCTCGGCAGCCTCAGTGAGTGACAACTATGAGTGGTTGGGTCTCAATATGTCACTGAAATATGGTGTGAGCTGGTAATGACACGTGGCAAATATGTGTGATGTGCGTGTTTTCAGAGGTTTATGCAAGGTTTTATTTTTATGTGGGTGCAAATTTGCATTTATTGTGCACATGTGAGACAAATGTTTTACACAGTGCAGATTATAAACCCATGTGTGTTTGTGTGTGTGTAGGCAAGTATGCAGAAGATGTGTTTGGGGAGCTTTTCGTCCAGGCTGGAGCATTTGCCATCAGAGTGCACACACTGGGAGAGAGAGTGGATCGTCTGCAGGTTAAAGTCACCCAGCTGGACCCCAAAGAAGAGGAGGGTAAGTGCTGCCACATGGTAATATGACTACACATGTTAGTATGTTCCTATTAGTACTTATTCAGAGTAGTCCATTAGTTTGGAAATGCTTCTGCTGATGGATACTCACTCTGATTAATATTGCAGTAATAATAATAATATTTTCTTAATAATGTAACCTTACCCTACTTAGACACAATAAATATTTAAAAACATTACCTGTCTGTCTGGCTGCTTTGTTCAGTTTCTCTGCAGGCCATCACCACCCGTAAGGCTTTCCGCAGCAGTGTGGCCCAGGACCAGCAGCTGTTCACCAGACCGTCTCTGCCAATGCCTGTACAAGACACCTACACGACCTGTGATCCGCCTCCACCACTCAACCACCTCAGCCAATACCGGTAGGACACATCCAAGGCTCATATTCGTTCACTGCAGGAGAACATGCAAGGAATAATAAGAGCACGTTAAAGCACATGTGCCCCCATGGAAACACACGAGTGATTTATTTTAGTACTGACTGTACATTATTTAAACCCACCTCCAATGCGCATGCTGTCAGTCCTCATTAAGGACTAGGTCTCTAATAGTGCCTGGATTAGCTGTGTGTTTTAATGAGGCTCAGTTGACAAATAAAGATGGGAAAATTAGACAGTTTTGTCCCGAAGACAGATAGGCCACCTTTACAAAATCATCATTATGTTGACTTTTATGGTTGCTGTTGTTTTATTATGAACATGTAGTCCATTTATGTTCTGGTAGATTTAGTTTTTTATGCTGATGATTTTTCCAATCTGCACACTGACACTTAATGCCAAAAATCTGGATAATCAAAATAAATCTGAATGGCTCTGCTTCTGAGTAATTCCTCAAATTGATGGTGGCGCGCATGGACGCAGTGACCCCTTCAGGAGACAGCGAGAGTGAACGTTTAGTGCCTTGCCTATCCCAGACGTGCATTCTGCAAAACTTACTAATTAAATAAAGAAACTCTCTCTCGTCTTGCCTGTACTACTGTGTATGTACAACAAAATGACAATAAACTTAATTTGATTTGAAATGAATCAAAGCAGCACTGACGATACTGAAGGAAAAACCGTAACCATGTATGTCACCACTGTGACTGTAAAGAGTCTGGCTGACACATATCAGTGAGATCTTGACTATACATTGTGCCCGAGGCCTGACATGTCATCGGAAGTATGATTAATGAGAAACCAGAACAGAGAGGGTAGAGGATGAAGTCTGTATGATGGGCAGTCGCGTCAGTGATGAACAGAGTGGGAGTCTTAAGCGTCTGCAGTTCTATTATAACTATATATGCATGTACGCTCACTGTGACAGATGTAAATGTCAGAGTGGTGTTAATTTGACTATGACTGTTATTTCTAGACGATGATTAGTTTGCTCACATTCGCATAAGCTGAATGTGAGAAAAAGACAGCAGCGTGTTGTACTAAAGGCTTCTGTTTGTGCTTATAAGGAACGTATAAGGATGGCTAGTACGTTAACACATAAGACAGATATAAATCTCTCAGCACACATTTAGCATTATGCATTTATGTCTGTGCATACACGACAGCATGACGTGCGACAGAAGCCCTGCTGTAATTATAATGGCTATAAATGGCTATAACCTACAGGGAGGATGGAAGAGAGGCCCTGAAGTTTTACACTGATCCTTCCTACTTCTTTGACCTGTGGAAGGAGAAGATGCTGCAGGACACCAAGGACATCATGAAGGAGAAACGCAAGCACAGAGTGAGACACACAAACATGAATCACAAAGTTAAAACAAGTCAACATTAGTCAGGTCAAATGGAATCATTTAGATGTAATGGCCATCTTACTCTTTCTTTTTTTTATTGTCTTCTTTCTGAGTAGAAAGAGAAGAAAGACCACCTGAACCAACGGACGCTCAATCCTCGGAAGATCAAGACCAGAAAGGAGGAATGGGAGCGGCGTAAGATGGGAGAGGAGTTTGTCGTGCCAAAGAATGAACTGATGTAAGTGGAGAAATACAGTGAAGTGAGGTAAAATCCCTGCAGGTTAATCGAGCATCTGTCCACAGAAACAGTATGCTTTTGTTCAGCAAGGCCTTTTATAACGATGACTTTATAAACTCTCTGTATTTTGCACAGCAGAAGTTCAGAGCAGGCACTCTCAAATTCCAGCCTTCGGTTCTTATCAAACAATCTGTACACAGTGAAATGGGTGGTATGTCCTGTCAGAAAATGTTCTCGGGGGGCTGGGTGTAGTGCTGGCCTTGCTGTCACTGGAAAATTGCAGTAAATAAATGTGTGAGTCATACTAGGTTTCAGCTCGTTTATATTATTGCATTTGACATACAATGGTCACAATAAACTTTTGAAATAAGTTTGAATGATTAAAAAAAAAAAAAGAAAAAAAAAAAGAAGCAATATCAGAAAAACAAACTAATTAGATGGACCTTGACTCCATTGTTGCAGTTATAGTAGAAAATAGGAAGAATATCAAAACAATAAAATAAAAACAAGGAAAAATGGTTAAATATTTACATGTAACAGCAGTTAGTGGCATTCATAACAGTGACAGCAGGCAAAAAGCAAAATAGGAAAACATAAAATTCCCTTTTTTGTCATCGATTTAACACCTTAAAACTCATCTCTGTGTATCAAAATTACATATGTAGATGCTTTTTTTCCTATGAAAATAGTCCCTTCCTGCCTTAAAATGGCTTACATGTAACTGTACTAGCTTCCTCTTTACAATGTGCGGATCTATAAAGTCCCTATCTCTACTCACCCCTCCACCACTAACCGCGGCTCATTTACAACTCTGCTGAAACACTTTAAAACTACTCTACACTATGCAATGACAAGTTAACACACCGGCGTAATACATGTACATGCATTTTCAAACAGGAAATCAATTCTGACAAAGAATCATGAGCAAAGCAACACCCTGCAATTGTTGTTGTTGCAACTGTCATAGGTAGCTTAAAGTGGAAATGCTCCGCCTTTGCTTATTTCTGAAATTGCGTTTTCTAGAAAAAAGAAAAAAAAAATTCCCATACAAATGTTTTGGCAAGACAAGAAACTGGAGCTTCGTCAGAGGGTGTTGATATTTTCTGATGACCTGTTAATATGAAGAACAAACCGTTGTCTTGCCTCTGTGTTAGGTTGCAAGGCTTCTTATGCTTGTCATAGCTATATGAAGCAGTTACCACAAGTTTCACTGTAACTATTGGTGTCAGCTGCTTTAAATACAAACTTTCTCTTAAATGGTTTAATTGTGGATTCTCACAAACAGACACCACATGAGCACTAACTAATTAGTTCATCTCTATGATCAAGTTTCACAAAATTCATGTGAGATATTTTATTTTGGGCTGATAGTGACGTATTTAATTTGCTTAAAGGAATTCCTCTGAGGGTCTGAATGGCAGTATTGGATCTGGGGATGGCTTCAATTCTGAAGGCCTCGACCAGAGTACAGGCTCGTATGCTTACGATCCTGGATCCCCTCTCCCTCCGCCTGGTTCTGATGACTTTCTGCCTCCTCCACCTCCAGACATGGCGTGAGTACTCTAGCAGGATACGTACAAGCCCACACATGCTGCGAGCACAATGCCGCCTCCGTACACATGTCGTCAAAGTACAACCTCACATGTACTGTACAGCTGCCTGTAATTTCTGACACATCCTCTCGAGATTGTGGGGTTCAGACGTAGCTAAGTGGATTATACAGTTACTGTTTGCTTTCAGTTTGTGATTCTGTAATGAATATGTGCTGCTGTGCAGCAGCTGCAGTGGAATTGAGGGTTAATGGAGGGAAGTAAAGGCTGCGTGATGCTACTTAGTTTATCCTCTTATCTTCCACTCCACTACTTACAGGTATAATGATGGACAGTACGGAGCACCAGCCCAGAAGCGTGTCAGCGTCCTGAGTCCAAACCACCCACCTCCAGCTCCCCCCATGGCTTCTCCCCCGCCCAACTCCCGCCCAAACCTTGCCCCTCCCCCTGCCCCTCCTCCTCCACCTCCACCCAATGGTTTTGGGGTTCCCCCACCTCCCCCTGGCTTCGACACCCCACCTTCTCCTCCTCCGCTGTCTTCCTCTCCCACTTCCTATCCCTCCCCACCTGCTCCTCCTCCTCCACCATCTATGCCTGCTGCTGTTCCTCCACCTCCACCATCTATGCCTGCAGGTGGTGGTCCACCGCCTCCTCCTCCTCCTCCACCGCCCCCTGGCCCTCCTCCACCATCCTTTAATAATCCTCGTCCTTCCTCCGGGGCACCCAGCTCTGCTCCCAAACCTGCACCTGCGCCAGAACCTGTCGCTGATGCTCGCAGTGACCTGCTGCAGGCCATCCGACAAGGTAAGACACTAAAGAAACTGGTCAGCATAAACTGGACAGTTGTATTCCTCACTTCTAATTGATTTGATAAAAAGTAGAAAAGGAAAATACACATTATATATTACCAATAATTAGAGTATGCTTTTTAGTGGCTTTTCAACTATAAATCAGATAAATGATTGACTACAAGAATTTTATTGAGTTCTTTAATTACTTGTGATAATATTTTCTTACCATCATTCCCACACACTATAGCAGTTACTAATAGCTGCACATATTTTGTTAACTTGTGTGTAAAATATAGTAATAACACCTGACAGACTGACTTTCACAATGATTTCACTATGTTGGAGATCAGTAAGGAACAGTGTGTTTAAGGGTAATCCAGCGTGTTCGCTCACAAAATGTACTTAAATACAATTGTTAGGTTCTTGCACTCTACATTACTTCTGCATTTGAGGCAAATGTTACTTATAGTTCCTTTAAAAAATAACAAATTTAGCAAATTAAGCTGCCAAACGGTATAAAAAATGGAAACTAAGTTCTACCTTGTGTGTGTTTTCTTGTGACCAGACAAAGTAAGTTGTCAGTGTTTGTGACTGAAAAGCATTTTGTGTATCCTTCAGGTCTGCCACTTGTTTAGGGCATTTCTTTTCTCACAAAACATTTGCAAAGCAGCTCTTAAAAAGATTTTAAAACCCTGTGTTTTTAATATCTGTACTTTTTGCTGATTCATATGTTTCTTGGCAGATGACCACTTACAGCTGACAATAAGAGATTTAGCATGAATGTTTTGGACGGGAAAGTATGTGTATTATTGCCAGATGTTCATGTGTACAGGACATACACATAAAACAGGGATAGTGCAATTAAATAGTTTTTGTTGTAATTATGGAATTTTAAATTCATTTGATGGTGTGAGACACTCGTCGGTTGTAAGTGATGACTTTTTTGTCTTTGCTCTCATGTTGTGCAGTAGTGTAGGGCTCCTCATGTACACAGAGTAGAGCACAGAGTGAAATGGACTTGAGGTCTCTTTGTCCCTGATGACCAAGTCCTCAAACACCTGTTAAACAAGCAGGATATAAACTTGCAGAGATGTGAACTTTTTTCTGGCATTTTGCCTTCGTTTGAACAGAGGACAGGAGTCAGACTGGAAATCTGGGGAGAGACTACAGTTAAGTTATGTTGTGGCCTCTTTTCAGCAAGTTAATGAAAGTCTCCCATTTCCCCAGAGTGTATTGTTCAGTTTTTCAGCTCAAAACACTGCAAAGATAGTTCGTCTCACCTTCTTTCTCTCTGAGTGATCATTGTACAACATCAGAGAGTTCACAGCATGAGTTGTTTTTAACTTGTGGTGAGTTTGTCAGACAATATTGCGTTCGTGATGTAGTGACTGCTGGTTAGCTTGTAGTCTTACTGGGCTGCATTTTGTCTCTTTTTCATATTGTCTGAGAAAGGAAATAATAAAATGTGTAAATGAGAACAACTTTATTGGGAATTTGATGGTACTCATATTTAGTATGTGTGAGCACAGAGAGCAGGAGAGAAGCAAACACATGTAAAAGCTAGCTGAGCTTATGTTGCACTGACATGAAAACACATGAACCCACTCAGTCCTTATTTATTGGTTTTACATCAGTCAGAGCTTTTGTCATCTCTGCAGCTTTATCATTTCTACAGATATTTGACCTGTGGGCATACCATCGAAGCTAATGGCAATGTTAGTAACATTAGCTGTGCAACACTAGCTAATACATTTGTAGCGAATACATTCTTGTGAATAAGAAGATTCTGTCTGATCCTATATTATTTAATTTCTTAAATATACATTTAATAATATAAGATTGTTAAAACTGACCAACCTTACATAGAAAAATATAAAAGAAAAAAAATCTTTGCATTTTAACGTTTTTAACGCGTTAATATTATTAGTCATTGTATTAGCACTTGCCACAACAACAATTATCAGTTTGTCATGAGTGGTCCTAAAATAAAACAATACCGCTACATAGTGCTGATAGTGGCCTGAAACTCTTTGATAATAATTCTCCTTAACCTTTACTTGTAATGAAAGGTTTTTTTTGTGCATGCTGGTGCTACTGAAGTAGAGGAGAGATCCTCCCACTTGCTATTTTCCTGGTTTGCACAAGTGGTTACAGTAATCACAAATTGAAACACTTTGGTTTGAATGACCTTTTGTATATTGATTTTTCACACTGTACTGATGGAATGCTGCTAACAAAAGATTATGTACACACTCATTCTAATCATTAAACTAACTCCCTTTTAGGTTTCAACCTGCGGAAGGTGGAGGCACAGCGGGAACAGGAGAAGAGGGATCACTTTGGCAACGACGTGGCTGCCATCCTGTCACGTCGTATCGCTGTGGAGTGCAGTGACAGCGAGGATGACTCGTCAGAGTTCGATGATGACGAGTGGTCCGATTGATCGCCATCCCTTTTCACCTTCACTACCACCCTTGTGTCTTTCCTCAGCCTTAAACGACGTCTGTTTATTTCCATTCAGATTACATTCTACAAGTCCAAATAGACCAGAGGTCAGTGTGTTTTTGTATGTAAGTCAGCCAGTTTAAGTATGTGTGCACACATATGCACTTGTGACCTATTTCAATTCACATTCCCTGACCCATTTATTTTCATTTAACTAAAATAATTCATATCAGAGGTGCAAAAATACAAAGAGTGTGACTGTGCCTGGTTGTGTCCCGGTTTGCCAATGCTTTCACTGGATGACACACCGCTGTTAGTGATGCAAGAGTGTTATGTGATGTGAAGCACGTCTCTCTGCTGAGTGTGTTCACCTAAACACATCTCCTCTCTGTCCTAGTGTCTGTTAGAATCAGGTCTCCTTCGCTGCAGGCCAAGAGCCTGATTTTATCTGCTGTAGTGCATAATGGCAGCGGATAATGGAGAGGAAATTTGCACACACATACATGCAACCTCGTCTGTTCACAATAGTTGTATGTATTTAGTAGAAAGACACAAGGTGTTAACTGTAAAACCTTCATTCATAGAGTATGTAATATAGATGTAAAGTTTACGTTACATCTTGAATTATATCTACTGAAGATAATTAATTCAATCACTTTAAATCCCTTTTAAAGCACGGTTTTTATCACGTTTTTTTTCCTGCCCTTTTTGTATTCAATCTTCTATTTTTTTCTATGGTTGTCATGGGAACAATCGACTTGTTGTAGCTTATAAACAAACTCATGAATTAATTAATCGGTGTGATAGGGGAGGTGAATCGGCTCAGACACCAAGGGTGTTTGACGAGGTCGCCATACTAAACATATGCAGACTTTTAACACAAATATCAGGATTTATTTTGTAATGTATTTTAGATATACTATGTGTTTCTTCCTGCAATTGTACTTCAAACTTTTCTGGGGTTGAACTAAGTCTGTTCTTTGAATCACTGTGTTCTGGATAGAATCAGGGCACCTTTTGCCTTATCCTGCTGCTCGATAAGTGCCTTTTTTTTTATACTGCATTTCCTTGTCTGTGCATTAATTTGGTTAATCACACTGGTCACTGGTCCTCTTCCAAAAAAATATTAACAGCTGTGATTGATAAAGTCAAATGTAGAACTGACTGATGTTTAGTGTGGACCAAATATTGTCAAGTGCCTTTTTATTTTAAGTCTGCCTGTGTTAAAGCACAATCACACAGCACGCTTAGCCAAAGTTCTGCTTCTCCTGCTTTAAATTTCCAAATGATTATAGTTATTATTTCAATAAAGATAGATGTAATTTCCGTGATTGTTTGAGATTTTTGTGAGAATGTCTGGACAGTGTGTGAGCTGTGATGTCCTAAATATCAGGACTCCTAGTGTGTTAATCCTCAGCAAAAGGCTCCTCATGCTGTATCCATGACTCATCCTCTTTATGTCAGCAGGGGACACCTTTTCACAGTGGCCGCTGCTGACTGTGTAGGGAGTGTGAAAATGAATTGACTGGAGAAAAGTTGAAAAGAAGGAGGAGGAGGAGAGAAAACCTCTTGCATAATCACTGCATCCTCACACCGTGGCTGCTTTGTAGATTTTTTAAAAAATGGTGCAGGGTGGCTGTAATAACGTTGCCGATTGTTTTCACCACCAAATAATTTAGGATACAGGGAAAGGAGCAGCAGCAGTCTGTCTGGCTGAGTTAACAAACGAGGTGGATGGAAAGAGACAAACACTAAAAGCTCCGGCAGCATTGAAGAGAAGAGTGCTGACATCACACAGTAGGAAAAAAAAAAGCATATTTATTATTCATCAGTATAAAATATTCATTCATTTCAAAAAGGTTGTGCAACACGAACATATGGTCAGTACCTTTCAAAGTGCCTTTAACTGTGTGTGCAAAATATATTCTCAAAGATCTAGAACATCGTGTTTTCTCGACTTTCAAGTAAATAAAATTGGGCTTTGGGTCACACATGTAATTACACTGTGATAGGCTTCTATTTAAAACCCACATCTTCCCCTTCGTCTTAAAGTGCCAATACTCATTATTTCCACTTCTGATTAACGTCCCTGTGATTGTTTTATTCTTCCAGTGGAGCTACAGTTGACTGAGGATGAGGCACAAAGTACACGCAGGACAGTACGTTTAATCTTCAGTCTCAAGATCGCAGCCAGCCCGGACAGTTCAGTACATTCTGATTTGCAGAAGGACTTCATCTCTGAAAAGTTCTGCGTGTGTGTATGTGTGAGTGTGTGTGTGGGAGTACGTATTGTATTTGAGACTTCGTGTTCTGGATTTGGATATCAGTCAGTGCAGCTATGTGTGGATCTTGGCACACAAACAGTGATATGTCTGGCATAGTTTCTGTGTTGGTTCAAGTCTGCGGAGGTTTGGCAGTCTACACATCAACAGGGTAGTGTATGTGTGTGCTGTGTGAGTATCTGTGTGGGCAGCAGGCGTGGAGCAGCACCTTGCGAATGTCTTTGTTTCTTAGACTGTAGAGTATGGGGTTGAGCAGGGAGCTGCCTGCTGCTGGCACCAAGGTGGCATAGGTGTACAGAGGAGGGCTGGACGCATCTCCCAGCAGCCCCCACAGCGAGAAAGGCATCCAGCAGCCCACGAACACGCTGAGGACCAGGATCAACCGAGAGAAGCCCCTCCCGCTGCCGTGTTTGGTTGCATATGGTTGGTTGGAAGGGAGGAAGTGCCTCTGGGTGGCGATGGCGTGGGCGTGCCGCCTCGCCACGCGGCAGATCCCGGCGTACAATTGAAGGGTTACCACAACGACCACAAGGAAGCCACCACACAGCAGTGACAGATACGTCCGAGTCAGAGGTCGTGCTACGGAGCAGGAATTTGGCTCCTCCAGACAGTGCCATCCCATCGCCGGTCCCGCCCCAATGACGCCCGCGCCCAGCCAGACCAGCAGCAGGAGGATGGCGGCTCTGCGTCGTGATTGGCTAGAGCCGTAGGTGAGTGCATGGCTCAGAGACAGATACCTGTCCAGGGCGACACCCATGAGGCTACAGAGTGAGGCGGTCAGCGACGTCACCAGCAGTCCCGAGGTCAGCAGCTCTGACCAATCGCTGGGCTCCACGCAGAACAGGAAGAGGAAGTGCAGGATGAGGGCCACACCTGCCAGGAGGTCAGCCAGTCCGAGGCTGGCCAGCAGCAAGAAGACGGGGGCGCGAAGGGACGGGGTGGCCAGGATGGTGGTGACCACGATTGCGTTCTCGGCGGCGATGAGAGTTCCTGAAACACAGAGGGCCACTCCCCAAACCGTGAGAGGGGGCACTTCATATGGAGGTGAGCTGTCCGGCTGGTCCACTGGGAACAAGGGTTCAGCACCTGAGGACTCATCCCAGCCCAGGTCTGAGGTGTTCAGGATCATGGTTGGTCACACAAACACAATCTAGTAGAAAGAGAGAGAGAAAAAAAAACAGAAATATGTTAACATTGTCTCTGATGAGTCATTTCCAGTTGTCCATTAAACAGCCTTCTGTACCAGAAGCTGTGGTTTGAGGCTGCTGGATGCCGGATGTGGCACCAGGCCGAGAAGAAGAGCACTTAATCTAATCAATTTGATTCAACTGAGCTATAAAAAATCCATACTTTCACTATCAGAGCAGCAAGTGGTGTTAGTGAAGCTTTCTTGCTCTCATCATTTGTGATATTAAATGACACTATTGTAGAGTAGAGAAGCTGGACCCTTTGACTATCATGTTTCATACACTAGTGCTGCTGGTTTCTGAAGTGTCAGTGACGCCACAGCCTGTAGTCTTACGGGAAGTCACGCACATTACAGCCTCAATCAATATGAAGGCTCAATACAATTTGTTAGAAAGAGTGGCACTGATGTAACATTAAGCAGCTGGGAATCTGAGTTCACTTTTACATCAATCCTGCCAGCTACAACCTGAGGTTTCCCCCTTGTTAATGTCAAAATGTGGTGCTCAACAAGAGGGACACACTGTGTAAGCCTCTCACACATTCTGCTGCACAGCTGCATATTTTTAGCCTGCCTTTTTTTTTTTTTAAGGGCTGCTTAAGGAATTTGCCTCAGATGCTTGTGCTCTCTGGTATCTTATCTGCTTGTCTTGTTCTCTGTCAAAATGTAAGCTACTGCATGTCCTGCAAAGAAATCCTACCAGTGATTAATTAATGCTTTTTTCCCCCCTTGCTCACACAGGAGGAATCTTTCATCCCCTCCCTCCTCCTCCCTCTCCAATCCCAGAGTGAGGAGGTATATCCCCCCTCCTGGTGCGGTGGACCCTGTTGTATAACACAATTGCGGGTTCACTGCACCACAGAGGATGTCCCCAACACATGCACGCACACGCACACGTCGCACATTCATCCATACATATGAATCATTCTGCTTACCTTATTATTAACACCAGTCAATCCTTGGCGAGCGCTGAGCAGATTGGTGGTCTTTCAATATAAGATCCAGGAAGATGATGGAGATTAGGTGATGTTGTCCGCTGTTAGGTTTGGCACCAGTTAAAATGAGGACAGTCCCAGTGAAAGACGCAGCTCCGCTCTTTATCGAAGTTGTGCCAAACTCTTACTTGGCGTCGCTCGCATCTCTTCTCCTTCTTCTCCTTCTTCTCCAATCTCTCCGGAGCGCGTATGGGAGGCAGAATGGATGCTCCTGCGCGCGGACTCGTCCACAAGAGAGGCTGCCTGACGTCAGCGCCTGGGAGGCTCGACCAATCAGGAGCCGGCGTTGATGGACGCGGGGAGAACAAGGGGAGGGGGATGTATGGGGAGTAATTTCATTCAGAAAAATGCGGCATCTCAGTCGCCCCTCCCACTGCGGTTCACTCCGGCTCTCATTTCTCGTAAATAATCACCGATGCCCCGCTTCAACACACACACACACACACACACACACACACACACACACACACACACACACACACAC